>NC_137678.1:40277235-40289735 GCF_963989245.1 Nansenia antarctica
CCCCTAAGGCACTTAGCCATAAGTTACTCCAAGGAGACTGTCCCAGTAATCTCTAATTGTAAGTCACTTGGATGTTCTGGATGGATTGCTTTTGGATGGTTTGGTGTCTGCTAAATGGTTCAAATGTAATGTAAATATAACCATTACACCACCTCCACCAGTGTGATAGTGTAGGTGTTCCTAATAAGGTATATATATAATGTAAACTGTAAGTTTTACTTGTAAGTGTATAGTGTAAACTGTAAGTTCTCCTGGTGAGTGTATAGTGTAAACTGTAAGTTCTCCTGGTGAGTGTATAGTGTAAACTGTAAGTACTCCTGGTGAGTGTATAGTGTATAGTGTAAACTGTAAGTTCTCCTGGTGAGTGTATAGTGTAAACTGTAAGTTCTCCTGGTGAGTGTATAGTGTAAACTGTAAGTACTCCTGGTGAGTGTATAGTGTAAACTGTAAGTACTCCTGGTGAGTGTATAGTGTAAACTGTAAGTTCTCCTGGTGAGTGTATAGTGTATAGTGTAAACTGTAAGTTCTCCTGGTGAGTGTATAGTGTAAACTGTAAGTACTCCTGGTGAGTGTATAGTGTAAACTGTAAGTTCTCCTGGTGAGTGTATAGTGTATAGTGTAAACTGTAAGTACTCCTGGTGAGTGTATAGTGTAAACTGTAAGTTCTCCTGGTGAGTGTATAGTGTAAACTGTAAGTTCTCCTGGTGAGTGTATAGTGTATAGTGTAAACTGTAAGTTCTCCTGGTGAGTGTATAGTGTAAACTGTAAGTTATCCTGGTGAGTGTATAGTGTAAACTGTAAGTTATCCTGGTGAGTGTATAGTGTAAACTGTAAGTACTCCTGGTGAGTGTATAGTGTAAACTGTAAGTACTCCTGGTGAGTGTATAGTGTAAACTGTAAAATCTCCTGGTGAGTGTATAGTGTATAGTGTAAACTGTAAGTTCTCCTGGTGAGTGTATAGTGTAAACTGTAAGTACTCCTGGTGAGTGTATAGTGTAAACTGTAAGTTCTCCTGGTGAGTGTATAGTGTATAGTGTAAACTGTAAGTTCTCCTGGTGAGTGTATAGTGTAAACTGTAAGTTCTCCTGGTGAGTGTATAGTGTATAGTGTAAACTGTAAGTTCTCCTGGTGAGTGTATAGTGTAAACTGTAAGTTATCCTGGTGAGTGTATAGTGTAAACTGTAAGTTCTCCTGGTGAGTGTATAGTGTAAACTGTAAGTTCTCCTGGTGAGTGTATAGTGTATAGTGTAAACTGTAAGTTCTCCTGGTGAGTGTATAGTGTAAACTGTAAGTTCTCCTGGTGAGTGTATAGTGTATAGTGTAAACTGTAAGTTCTCCTGGTGAGTGTATAGTGTAAACTGTAAGTTCTCCTGGTGAGTGTATAGTGTATAGTGTAAACTGTAAGTTCTCCTGGTGAGTGTATAGTGTAAACTGTAAGTTATCCTGGTGAGTGTATAGTGTAAACTGTAAGTTCTCCTGGCAGTTGGAGAATCTACATGTTCCCTGGTTACATTTGCATCAGCGAGGAAAAAGCACTAACAGTACCATCATCATTTTCCTGCATTGACAGATTGCAGGAGAAGACCGGCGATGTAGCCTTCCTCGCCGAGAGTGGACTTGTCGAGTGAGAGTAAATTCTGATGACTTACCGGGCCGCTCCGGCTATTGATTCAGCTTTGCACTTTGAAGCCCGTCGGAGGCGTGCAGACCGCGTCAGCGAGCGATGAACACAAGCGTTCTGAATCATATAAAATGCAGAGTGGTGGCGTACAGTCGAACTTGAGGCCAGCGCCGACCCCCACATGTCAGGCCCAATCAGAAATATCCACGACCGCTGATCCAAATCTCCTGAGCGATGGTTTCCATATCATCGCTTTCAGAATGTCATTACAATACATTACTGTCAATGAGTTCTCCTGCAGTACATGGGACCCTGGCTTCCTCCAGTGAATGTAAAACAGGTTAGTGTTAGGGAATGAGAAATGACTGAGCTGGAAGGGTGCTTTTCACTCGTTGTTAGGATCTTGGTTGTTGGGGGGGGGGGGGTTGTGGGTGGTGGGGTGGTGTGTTGCTAGCAGGGTTTTTGGTTGAGGCTAAATAGATGGCGATGTGCTGAATCGCTAGATTTTTTTACATTGACTTTTATTTGTATTCGCTATTCATAAAACATTCAAGGCTTTCGCCGCGGACGCCCAGGGATAACCACGCCACTGGTTTCACTCACTAGCCATACTCTCACTAGGCATACTCTCACTAGACATACTCTCACTAGGCATACTCTCACTAGGCATACTCTCACTAGGCATACTCTCACTAGGCATACTCTCACTAGGCATACTCTCACTAGGCATACTCTCACTAGGCATACTCTCACTAGGCATACTCTCACTAGGCATACTCTCACTAGGCATACTCTCACTAGACATACTCTCACTAGGCATACTCTCACTAGGCATACTCTCACTAGACATACTCTCACTAGCATACTCTCACTAGCCATACACGTCCCTACTTTTCCCTCATCCCTACTTCCCCCACATTCCGTAGAGATCTGAGATGAATGAATAGGTGAAAGCAAAGACGTTGCCATGTTGCTTTTTTCCGTTCCTGAACCTGCAGATTGGCTCTGCGTCCACCGGGGGCGCTGTATCGCCTGGGATGATTGACGTTTTAGGCCTTCAAAGAGCACAAGCTCCTGCTTTCATCCTCCTTCAATTGTCTGACCCTGCCAAGACATCTCTGGCACTGGGTCAGAACAGACTGCAGATTAATCATTCATAGCCAGGGGTTGTGTGTTGTGGGTTGTGGCTGAGGGAATGTGGGATCCAGCCAGAGCTCAGCAGCCTGTTGTACTGTTGTACTGTTGTACTGTTGTACTGTAGTACTGTATTCAGGCATCTGGAGCAGCTTCACATCACAGCTCAGTGCTCTCCGGGTGCTTTGGAATTCTGATGTTTTCCGCTGTTGTTGTTTTGGCTTCGGAACGTTGAAATGAATTTGAACCGTTGTGATCATGCTTACATAAAGGGTATCTAAAGGGTCATCTTACACATAACCCACTGAAAGTTTAGGATGATGTGAAGTGTAGTCTACACAGCACTAAAAACGTAATTATTTACATTACAAAACTTTTCTTACAAATCGTATAATCTTACAGTCTTACAAATAACACACTGAAAGTTTAGGATGATGTGGAGTGTACACATCTAAAAACTGAATTATTTACTTAAAAAAGAAAAAGCCAATTTATATTTGGTGGAGCAGAGAGAGCTTTTGCATTGTTATGCTCTTTGTGTGGATGTGTGAAGTCCTTCCAGAGAAAAATCCGTTTTCCAGCACTCTCATTCCTCCTTTGGCTGACTATGTGTGTGTGTGTGTGTGTGTGTGTGTGTGTGTGTGTGTGTGTGTGTGTGTGTGTCGTGCGTGTGTGTGTACATGTGTGCGTGTGTGTGTGTGTGTGTACGTGCGTGCGTGTGTGTGTACATGTGTGCGTGTGCGTGTGTGTGTGTGCATGTGTACGTGTGCGTGTGTGTGTATGCACTTTTATGTACTGTTCTAGAAGCTGCTGCCAGGTATTACATGAAACCCAGTAGGCTGCTGTGTGCCGAGTGTTTCAAATGAATCACGGTGAAGGTGGCAGGGGGTCATTAAAAGTGAGAAACACCAAGATGGACGAATCTAAAAGAGATAAATACGAGTGATGTCTGAGACGTCACGCGTGTGTGAACACGGCGATGCTCCTCACCTCGGGTCTCTCTCTACGACGCCCTCACCCTCACCCCCGCTCACCCTCTCTCGCCCCCTCTCTCGCCCCCTCTCACCCTTCCACTCCTCTCACTAATAAATCCCATTTACTAGCTCATTGTGACCCTTCAATCATCTCCTTCTAACGGCTTAAAATAACACTTGGAAAGGGGGGGTGGGGGGTGGGGGCGGGGGCGGGTGCGGGGGGGGGGGGCATAGCGGGCCTTATTAATTGTTTAAGAGATTATTATCTCATTACAGTACACTGAGGAATGGGTATGGCGTGGGGTTACGATGATTAATGATAAGTTCACGCATTTGTGATTAATTCTGAAGGGAGAGTGGGTGTTTAATCAAGGATACGGCGCGACCACCACATACGATAGGATCAATTACCCAAGAAAAGGACCAGAACATAATAGCACGGTACCTCGCAGGCATTGAACATATGTCCCCGAGGTCTTACTGCGGTTCAGTTTCCACAGGAAATGCACAGCCTGGGTTAAACGAGAAAGACGCCCCTGAAGGGTTGCTGCCGTCTCTTTGAAAAGATAGACGGTACATTTCATTATATTCATACCGGAGGCTAAAGATACCACACAAATCAAATAACCATATCGGAGTGGGGGGGGGGGGGGGGGGGGGGGAGAGCATCCATTTTAATTTTTCTAAGTAAAGACATGAGAATTGCTGATGATGAGGCGGCGGTGGTGGTGGGGGGGTTGGTTCATTCTACATGTCTGTAATGTATATTACAGAGCTCTTGGCATACTTAAGGGCTCTCTGCTGAGCGGTGCCGACTGCCAGCTCACCAAGAGCATTTAGGGATGAAGAGAAGCATGTACCGCCATAATTCATCAGAATAATTGGGCCGTTTAAACCAAACATGGGACTCTTCCACGCCAGACAGATACAGGTCAGAGTGGTTAGTTGACATGAGACTAGAGAGGGAGAGAGAGGGAGAGAGGGGGGGGGGGATGAGAGAGACTGGCAGGTCTAGTGTGTGTGTGTGTGTGTGTGTGTGTGTGTGTGTGTGTGTGTGAGAGAGAGAGAGAGAGAGAGAGAGAGAGAGAGAGAGAGAGAGAGAAAGAGAGAGAAAGAGAGAGAGAGCGTGTAGAGGGAGTGAGAGGAGGAGGGGAGACGGAAAAACAATGGAGGAGAATGAGAATTGTAGAGCGAGGAAGTAAAAGGGATGACAGGTCTGTTCCCTACAGACAGCTGTGATTGGCTGAGCCTCTCTGTCTCCAGTCATGGCTCAGTGGCTCATAGCAGGGTAGGCCCAGAAGCTGTATCACAGGACACACAGAGCACACACACACACACACACACACAGAGAGCACACAGCACACACAGAGCACACAGAGCGTGCACACACACACACACACACACACACACACACACACAGAGAGCACACAGAGCACACACACACACACACACACACACACACACAGAGCACACGCATACACACACACACACACACACACACACACACACACACACACACACACACACAGAGCACTGATTCATACAGTACCATGATATTATTTTGTACTGTAGGCCAATCAAATCGATGAATAACAATCAATGGATAACTGAAAGAAACGTCATTTGTATGAAGATCTATAGGACGGCAGTGGTGTTTCGCCCCTCCTTCCTAATTCTTCTGGCTCAAAATGCAACACTTCCTTTTTTGCAGGACACACCTGTTGTTTGGCAGCGCTGACAGTGAACCAACCCGCTTGTTCCTGCAAATCCATCACATGCCACTCTCTCTGGAGGAGGCTGCACAATTTCAACATTCACTCACTCCGCCAGGCATCCAGGCTGGCTGGAAGGAATAGGGTGACGTTGCAATTCAAACCTCTGACAGACAGCAGCGTGTACCGTAGCTATACTCAACAACAACAACAATAACAATAACGACAACAACAGCTTGTGTTTGTGTGGGCCAGATAATAGTGTGCTCCCTTGCCACAACCAAATGAGATTGCTAGGCCTCTATGTCAACATCAATGGGGGAGTGTGTGGCGTGGGTAGGACTGCAGAGGTTCTTCAGAGGCTCATTAGTAGACGTATGGTACCACTCAGGCCCTGTGTACTATGCGTCACATGAATATGAATGTACTCCACTACGTCAAATGAGAGTTGAAGTGCACAGCGCTGCAACAATAGCTCCAATCATGGGGCAATCCATGCCCATCTAACCCATCAGATGAAGAGATGGGCTTAATGAGGGTATGATGTCCTTGCATGTACAGTAGCGTGTGTTGTTTTTAGAGCCAAATGCTTCCAACCACTTCCTAGAGCAAACAAGGCCATGGATCTGTGTTCCCGCTGGCTCTTTCTCCTAAAACGTTGTACTTGTTTCGCTCAGGTACACAAAACAAACAGCAAACAAGTTGCTGTTTGACCCTGATCTGAGGTCAGTTTGCTATCCCCCCCCTTCCATTGGGTAAGGTTGGTGTCCAGAGTAGTCTCGTCCCCAGACACAGGGATTGTGGTGGCCTAGTGGACTGGTGAGCAAGAGGTCATACGTTCAAATCCCACTTGGGAACACCACCACTAGTGTGCCCTTGAGTAAGGCACTTAGACATAAGTGACTCCAGTGGAAGTGTCCCTGTAATCTCTAATTGTAAGTTGCTTTGGATAAAAGGTTGTTAACTGATCGTTAGGTGGGAGGGGCTGCAAGTCTGCTAGTCTTCAGCAATTACAGAATCTTCATTTCTATCAGGACGGCCTATCTGTGGGAGTCAAGATGCCTGACAATAAAACAAGGGAGTCTATCTGTGGGAGTCCATCGAGTAAGGTCTGAGATACAAAAAATACAAAAAAAAGTATATTTAATCTATTTGAATATTTTTGGGACTACTCTGAGTGCATTAAGCACCACCTATATCTTGTCTTGCCCACACACCCTCTGTCTTTCTACTGACTAAAATCACAATGTGCTTCCTCCCCATTCCTGGACGGGCTCCCCGCCTCTGCCATCAGACCTCTGCAGCTCATCCAGAGTGCTGCCGCCCGTCTGGTTTTCAACCGCCCCAAATTCTCTCATGTTACCCCCCTCCTTCGCACCCTTCACAGGCTCCCGATGGCAGCTGGCATCAGATTCAAGACCCTGGTGCTCACCTACTGGGCGGTCACCCCCCAAACTTCAGCCCGTTCACTCCGCTCCTCCACGTCTGCTGGCCGACTGGCCCCACCACCTCACCAGTCGCACTGCACGGTTATGTCTTTTCACTATACTGACCCCCAGCTGGTGGAACGAGCTTCCCACAGCTGTCAGAACTGCAGAATCAGTCTCCATCTTCCGTCGTAGACTGAAAACCCATCTCTTCAGGCTACACCTTCACTGTTCCTCCTGAGACATCTACTACCCCCCTGCACTGTATTTCCAGAGACACCTACTTCCCCCCCTATACTGTTTCTCCTGAGACATTTACTCCCCCCCCCTCTCTAATGTCAATTAATACACCTTTTTTTAAATGTTCTTCTAGCGCGACGACTGCCAATGGCCCCTGCCCTGAGCATAGATTACTTTTCCTGCTACGACTGGTGGATGGATGATTCACTTACTTAGTCAAATGTATTGATTGTAAGTCGCTTTGCAATAAGGCATCTGCTAAATGCCAAACATTTAAATGTACTCCTCCTCCTCCTCGCAACCCTTCCAATCTAATCTACCCACCATGCTCAACTGACCACGACCTCATTGTCGTGGGAGGTCTTTGGAACTGCCAGTCAGTGGTCCGGAAAGCAGAGGCTACCTCAGCTTATGCCACATTCATTTCCCTTCACTTTCTTGCCCTCACAGAGACCTGGATCACATCCTGCAGCTCTCTCTCTGATGCCTACTTATGTTCTCATTCCCCTAGACTCTCTGGTTGAGGGGGAGGCACAGGACGCAAGTGGGCACATAATGTCCTTCTTCGATCTCATTCAGTTTTTAATAATTCATTACATTTATATAGCGCTTTTCCGAGGCTCAAAGACGCTGGATTATTAGTTTGCTATCATCATTTTGTGTCCTTCTCCCTTCCCCTCAAATCACAATTGAGCGGAAGGGACAATGTCAGTCTGAACAATGTCAGTCTGTACAATTGAGCGGAAGGGATAATGCCAGTACCATGTACGCACTGTATCTTCTTGTCGCAACCTACATACCGTCTCCCCCACCAATCTCTCTTCCTCTGTCTTATCCTCCCTAACCTCTGTTGAATCCTTCTCCCTTCTATCCACTGATTCAGCATCCTCCACCCTCCTGTCCACTCTCTCCTCATCCTCCACCCTCCTGTCCACTCTCTCCTCATCCTCCACCCTCCTGTCCACTCTCTCCTCATCCTCCACCCTCCTGTCCACTCTCTCCTCATCCTCCTCCCTCCTGTCCACTCTCTCCTCATCCTCCACCCTCCTGTCCACTCTCTCCTCATCCTCCACCCTCCTGTCCACTCTCTCCTCATCCTCCACCCTCCTGTCCACTCTCTCCTCATCCTCCACCCTCCTGTCCGCTCTCTCCTCATCCTCCACCCTCCTGTCCACTCTCTCCTCATCCTCCACCCTCCTCTCCGCTCTCTCCTCATCCTCCACCCTCCTGTCCACTCTCTCCTCATACTTCGACTCTCTCTGTCCACGGACATCGAGGCCAGCACGTTCCTCTCCACTCTTGGCTCTCTGAAACCCTACAAGCTTGTAGAATAGGGCTCCGAAAGGTCTGGTGGACCAACATGTCAAACTTGGCCTTCATTAAGACGGTTGAAAATGGATGCCGCATAGCCATTGGCTTTACATCAGTCATATCCCACAGCCCCCACCCAAGTAAAGAGACTCCCTTAAGGCTAGGTTTGAGTCATTGTTAGCCCCGGGCTGGGGATGAGGTTAGGCGCAGAGGGGTTTAGCTGATCCTAGATCTGACCTCGTCATCCACTTTCCCCCCCCCCACCCTACAGTTTCTCTACCGTAAGTAATACTAATAATAATTTTTTTTAAAGAATCGTAATTCTTCCTTTATATAGATTACTTTGACTTGCTATGACTGCTCGATAGAGGATTCATTTACTTAAACAAAAGTGTTTGTTGTAAGCCTTGGATAAAGGCGTCTGCTAAATGCCAAAAATGTAAATCTAAATGCAATTTGCACTTCAATCTGAACGGAGCCTCTGAGTACAGTACAACGCCAGGTGGCTGACACCCATATGTCATGACTCACCACGCTGCAAGGCATGTTCCTTCACATCTACACGGACGTTGCCACCCCTGAAAGGGGAACCACATCATTTTCCCCACTAACCTTTCCATCGCTAGTGGGGACTGGGCGATTATCTGAGTGGTTATGGGTAATTTCAAGCACTAAAGGGCCATTACATCACAAAGGGCTATCCAGAATTATGCCGCTGTGCAGCGGAGGGGAGACAATGTGGCTGCTGCCGCAGGGCTCTTATGTATGTATGTATGTATACAGCCCCCTGGTAGGTAGACAGAGACACACTGACAGAGAATGACAGACAACTTGTAAAACATTTGACCCTGTGACACCTCGACCCCCCCCCCCCCCCCCCCCCCCCCCCACCACCACCACCACCACCCCCGAGGGCTCTAGTCCTGCTGGGTAGATTTACTGCCATTATGTGCATTTAAACTGCATGGCCTGTAGCAGTGGTGTTCAATGTGGTGGTCCTCTGAGGCTCAGTTAGTAAAGCATGGAGCTGACAACGCTTAGGTTGTGGGTTCGATTCCCACTGCGACCATATATATATATATTAATATTAAAATATATGCACTCGCAGCAATGTATGTCGCTTTGGATAAAAGGGTCATGTAAATGGAATACATATCAGCTAAATGGCATATCAGTAGTGTTCAATGGTTGGTCCCATTCAATGGTTGGTCCCGTTGCTGGTGAATTGGAAGCACTCACTGTGATAGAAACATAATAGCAAACATTTTGATAGAACCAACCTGCAGGCTGACTGAAGCACAAACTGTTGGAGTATGAATAGCGCAGCATGGCATTATTATCTTGACTATCTAATCTGAGGGTTTATGAGCTGTGTGTGCACAGAGTTGTTGTGCTGACTATCGAACACAAAGATACGGTATCACAATCACATCATTGAATAAGATTAGATCAAGCGGGCACAATCCGACCCAAACCAACACAACACAACACAACGCAACACAACACAAAGCAAAGCAAAACAACTCAACACAACGTAACACAACACAACTCAACGCAACACAACTCAACCCAACACAACACAACACAACTAAGCCCAACACAACACAACACAACTCAACCCAACCCAACACAACACATCACAACTCAGCCCAACACAACACAACTCAACCCAACCCAACACAACACAACCCAACCCAACACAACACAACTCAACCTAACACAACTCAACCCAACCCAACCCAATACAACACAACCCAACACAACACAACACAAACAGTCAAAGTCTCACTTATTATCATTTGACCCATTCAAGCCCACGACTGCTCCAAGATATGTAATCTTTGGCTATTTTCGATGTAAAATATATCTTTTTAAAAACAGTCTGTCTGTCTGTCTACTAGACTAATGATGTGCGTGTCGGCTATTTATGGACCCATGCCATGGGCCTCTTACTAGTATGGGCCCTGGAGGAGCAGGGGGAGGGAGGGGAAGAGAGAGAGGGAGGGAGAGAGAGGCAGAGAGAGAGAGAATGAGAGTGGGAGCGAGAGGGGGGGGAGAGAGAGAGATATTGGGGGGGAGAGAGTGAGGGAAGGAGAGAGAGTGAGGGAGGGAGAGAGAGATGGAGACATGGGAGGCAGCGCTCTCTCTTCTAATGAGGCTGAATGAGACTAATTGAGCAGTGAGTGCAGTGAAGGCAGCAGAGAAGTGGGGCATAAGAGACCCCTCTCCAGGGTCTCTTACCGGGGGGGGGGGGGGTCACCTCAGAGACCCTCTGAAATGCTGAGTCAGCGGTGTAGCAGGAGGGGGGAAAGGGGGAAGGTATGGAGGGTGCTCAGGGAACACCTACCCCCTTTCATTGACATCTCTCTCTCTCTCTCTCTCTCTCTCTCTCTCTCTCTCTCTCTCTCTCTCTCTCTCTCTCTCTCTCTCTCTCTCTTTCCCGTACACACACCCAAAGGTATTGTGCAGGTGCTAGCTATCCCAGGTTTGAAGGTTCATCAGCATAAAAGAGAAGAATCTGCTGGAAACAGCCTCCCGAAGGTCTTCTCCATTCTTAAGTCATTCATCAGCTCTCATACAGTCAACCCCTGTTATACTATCTGCATTGCTGGTGTACGGTATAACAGGGGAGGCCGGTGGAGGAAGAAATCGGAGGACGGGCTCATTGTAATGCATTGATGAGGAATGTGTGTTTTGATACCATTCCTTATTTCATTCCATGCAATACAATGAGGCCGCCGTCCTCCGATTTCTACCTCCACCACGCCCCCCTCCCCCCCCCCTCCCGCCCCCCCTACATATAAATATACATTGGGCTCAGTGTCAACTGACAGGAATAACGAAGGCTCTCGTCGTAGTTTGCTTTAGTAAAACACCAAAAAAACATGGTCACTCAAGCTCTAAAGAGGATATTATATAAGGCGAATGCAAAGGCCCATCAAAAGAACATTTCCAGGTCATTTGAATGGCTGAACGTCGTGTTTGCCTGAAGGAATCAACTTTAGCTCAGCTAAATGGTGCCGGGAAGGTAAACGCTCGGGCCTATTCTAATTCAAAACGCTCGGGCCTATTCTAATTCAAACAGTTAGTGGATGGATGAATTGCTATTTGAGTGGTTAGCTCAAGGCAAATATACACATAAGATATTCTGAATTGTAAACTTGGGTGTAACGGTATATAGAAAAATGAAACTGTGGTCGTCTTGGTGTGTGTGGCATCACGCAGACAGCCATGCATAATCTTCACACACAGCTTAATTGCATACGTATCTAATGCTTGATGTAAATTCACGGTTGGGGCATTTGATTTTCATTTTTCATGAAAGCGAGGTGCTAAGCAGACAGACACAAATGCAGCTCCTGCAATTAGTTCTGCCGGTATTATTTTTTTTTCCTTCTTCTTCTGTTTATGAACTCTCTGCTAGAGACTGCCGTTGCTATCAGGGCTTATTTCATAAACAATCATGACTGTTCAATGTTGTGCCGGACTCTTTAATTTGTGTTATTTATTTTAATAGAGATACATTGTAGGGTAGATACACAGCAATAGTCATTCTGTTGTGTTTAATGGCTGCCTAGAATATGGGGGTGGGGTGATGTGGGGTGGTGTGGGGGCTGGGGGGAAGGCTGGGTTATAATTGCTTTTTCTTGTTGTTTTATTGGTTTACCCGACTCTTCAATAGTTGAAGTTGTTTACCACTCAGACTAGGGCCTTAACTACTGAAGCACTGAAACACCACTTATACAAAACACTACGTTCTATTGAGACTGACAGGATACTACCAAGGAATACTGAGAGGAAAATTGACAGTTTACAGAATGAATAGTGGGATCTTTAAAAGAAGCTTGGACAGATTACTTCCATTCCACTACTTCCATGAACACACGTACGTACGCACACACACACACACACACACACACACACACACACACACACACACACCTGCCGCTGGGCTGGACTATTGATTAGTTCACCACTGTGGTCCAGGGGCCTGGCCTGTGCCCGCCCTGCATGTGACACATTATTCAGTACAGGATGTGCTGCTTAAAACACATCCCTGGGCAGGGATTCAAATCCCCAG
>NC_137678.1:40294735-40324735 GCF_963989245.1 Nansenia antarctica
GTGGATTTTGTCATATGAGGACAATTTTAGCATCTCCACGGCGTCAGTGACTTCAGTGTCAGTGACTTGGTAAAAATGTCATTGCATGTGTACGTGCCCCTTCACCCACAGTATTTTACTCAATGTGCGCAAAACTTTCGCTACTGAAATAGCAGTAATACCACGTTCATTGATAAAATGACATATGGGATGGAAAGGGGGGATGGCAGTTTTAGAAGCGGGATGATTTTGACCGTTTTTATTTCACGGGGGATCCCCCCTCATCCCCCCTCAACTTGAGTGCTGATGACAACTAACCAGCAAATGCTTATACTGTAATAATATAATGCTCTTATTCTTATCAGGTGACATTGAAAATATGGCTGCTCACTCCCAGACACTGGAGAAACATCCAGTATAATTTAGCGCATTAGGCATGTTGAAGGGGAGATGGCATTGCCTTGATAGCTCCGGAGGAATATAAAGGAAGACTGAAATACAATCATAAACATCAGTTCCCTTTAAATCTGGAATTAAACAAATGTTCTCGGCTGATAACAACATTGTTAATTTTATTACGAGTCACGTTCACTTCGCATGAATTACAGTAGGCAATGCGGCTCACATGCCAGTAATAACTCAGCATAACCAGTAGGTAATGTGCGTACGCAAGGTCAATACCCGACGTAGAGCTACGATCGTTTCCACGGTCAAATTGACTCACGTTGAAATTGTATAAATCACACCCCGCGGTGGCGCAGCGGTCTAAGCATCAGTCTCTGGTGCAAGCTGCCCACCGAGGACTGGGATCGAATCCCGGTCTCGCCAGACCCGGATATGGCCGGGGCCCACAGGGAGCGGTATATTGAGCGGCCGCTCCCAAGGGGGGTATAGGACTATTTCCGAACAAGGATCCGTCGCGCAACACCGCCCCCGGGGTGCCGGAATAACGGTGTTGGGCTCGAGGAGCCAGACAGCTAGTCTGCCTGGCTTTCTCCTCTGGGGCTGCCGGCCACGGGGTCGTGCGGCGGATCCTACGCAATAGGCAGGGGATAATTGGATACTAGGTTGGGTGCAATTGGATAGTAAATTGGGTGAAAAAAGGGATAAAATCAGAAAAACAAATTAAACAAAAAAAAGAAATTGTATAAATCACTACGTTGACATGGGTAAGATCAAAATTTGATCCAATGTACTTTCTATAAATGAGGCCCTTCTTTTGTGTTTCCTTTTCACCTGCACAGCTAGTCCTTCTTCATCACAGATGCGGACAGGAAATGCCTGTGATTGGCCTGATTCGGTTTTGAGGATAGTTTGACGGTGAGGTTGGTCTGACATGCTTGTAAACTGTTCTCCTTTTGCAAAAGATAATTATATACCTTTTTCTGTACAATCTGAAGAAAGCAGGCTGCCTTGTTCTAATTTTCTTACAGTTTGTGTGTGTGTGTGTGTGTGTGTGTGTCTGTGTGTGTGTGTCTGTGTGTGTCTGTGTGTGTGTGTGTGTGTGTCTGTGTGTGTCTGTGTGTGTGTGTGTGTGTGTTTCTGTGTGTGCGTGTGCGTGTGTGTGTGTGTGGGGGGGGGGGGGGGGGGGAGGGGGTAGAAGCCCTATGTGTCAGACCAGTGGGTCTGTCATCTCAAAAGACCTCTGGATTCTTTGAGGTTGTAACCTTTTTTCCCCTACTCGACAAACACCATAAATAGTTAACTTGTGGATAAATATTAATGTTGCGGTATCAGGCCTTCGCTAGTAGGGCCGGATATTAATATTTCATCCGTCACTCAAATGTGGAGCCGGGGATTCTCTGCTCAGGGGTCCATGAGACCCTGGGATCAAAAGGTTTGCCGAGGTGAGGCCTCAGCGATAAACACATTAGGGATGGGAGAGCTCATGTGCAGCGGTGATTGAAAACGCATTGGAGCGCTGCGGAAAAGTACACAAGGCATACAGTCAACACCATACATGGACCAGTGTGGTCCAGGGTTAGGATTAGGACAGTTGAGCTGGTTTCTGTGTGTGTGTGTGTGTGTGTGTGTGTGTGTGTGCGTGTGTGTGTGTGTCTCTGTGTGTGTATGTGTGGGTGTGTGTGCATGTGCGTGTGTGTGCACGCATGTGTCTGCTGTGTGTGACGCGACCGGACGAGGAAGCCTTCCACAGACGTCCGTCTCTGAGGCTCACGGCCGAGGCAGGCACAGGTGTGGGTGGAAGGGTCGGAGGTTAGAGGTTAGAGGTCAGGCAGGAGAGAGAGGACATTAAAGAGGTCAGGCTCCCAGAGGGCATACAGGAGGCTGGATACAGCAGCAGGTCGATGGCTGTGGCAGCGAGGGGGTCAGGGGAGGGGGGGGCGCCGACGCTAGGCTGTAACCGGGCGACGCCTGGGGGGGTCTGGGGGAGAGGAGGCCAGGTTTGGGTGACGAGAGGTCAGGTTCATTTGTAAGCTGTCAAACTGAAGCACTTGGACAGAGATCAAAAAGCAGCTTCGGGGAGCGGAGCGCCGAGCGGTTCCCTCCGGGGGATCGTATTCTGTTTGATGTTCCATGTGTGTGTGTGTGTGTGTGTGTGTGTGTGAGTGAGAGAGTGCGTGTGTGTGAGTGAGTGAATGTAGGTGAGTGTGTGTGTGTGTCTGTGTGCGTGTGTGCGTGCGTGTCAATGTGTGTGCGTGTGTGCGTGTGTGCGTGCGTGTCTATGTGTGTGCGTCTGCGTGTGTGGGTGTGTGTCTATGTGTGTGCGTGTGCCTGCGCGTGTGTCTGCTTGCATATGCGATCAATGACACAGATAAAGGGAAGCTAACACTTTGAGAGAGGAGGGAGAGAACATAGACTTGACTAATGGCTCTGAGGTAAATGAGGCTCACTGCTGAATCACAGAGCTCTGTGGAGCTGAAAGGACGGGACTGGAGTTGTTTTGGGCTGGCCTTCACTGCTAATATCCATCTGAGGGAGTGATGGATAAAAAGCCGAGCCAAAAAGCTCATTATCTGCTCTCCATGAAAACTAAACTGAGGGAGTCGACCACAAAGAGAATGAATAACGCCACTTCGTTAAAAGTCCAAACTGTTTTATCACACTAAGGTGGAGGTATCCTATCAGAATTCTGTGGATTAAGCATTGGCAGGAGATGTTTGGGCAAGTATACTTAGAGCTTGCCAAAGCTTGACTTTGGGACTTCAACTGGCTCCAGCCTGGCTGTCTCAGGGGGGAGGCTGTGTCAGGGGGGAGGCTGTCTCAGGGGGGAGGCTGTATCAGGGGGGAGGCTGTCTCAGGGGGGAGGCTGTATCAGGGGGGAGGCTGTATCAGGGGGGAGGCTGGATCAGCGGGGAGGCTGTATCAGGGGGGAGGCTGTCTCAGGGGGGAGGCTGTGTCAGGGGGGAGGCTGTATCAGGGGGGAGGCTGTCTCAGGGGGGAGGCTGTCTCAGGGGGGAGGCTGTCTCAGGGGGGAGGCTGTGTCAGGGGGGAGGCTGTCTCAGGGGGGAGGCTGTCTCAGGGGGAGGCTGTATCAGGGGGGAGGCTGGATCAGGGGGGAGGCTGGATCAGGGGGGAGGCTGTATCAGGGAGGAGGCTGTGTCAGGGGGGAGGCTGTATCAGGGGGGAGGCTGTGTCAGGGGGGAGGCTGTATCAGGGGGGAGGCTGTCTCAGGGGGGAGGCTGTATCAGGGGGGAGGCTGTCTCAGGGGGGAGGCTGGATCAGGGGGGAGGCTGGATCAGGGGGAGGCTGTGTCAGGGGGGAGGCTGGATCAGGGGGGAGGCTGGATCAGCGGGGAGGCTGTCTCAGGGGGGAGGCTGTCTCAGGGGGGAGGCTGTCTCAGGGGGGAGGCTGTGTCAGGGGGGAGGCTGTCTCAGGGGGGAGGCTGTCTCAGGGGGAGGCTGTATCAGGGGGGAGGCTGTCTCAGGGGGAGGCTGGATCAGGGGGGAGGCTGGATCAGCGGGGAGGCTGTGTCAGAGGGGAGGCTGTCTCAGGGGGGAGGCTGTCTCAGGGGGGAGGCTGTCTCAGGAGGGAGGCTGTCTCAGGGGGGAGGCTGTGTCAGGGGGGAGGCTGTCTCAGGGGGGAGGCTGTCTCAGGAGGGAGGCTGTCTCAGGGGGGAGGCTGTGTCAGGGGGGAGGCTGTCTCAGGGGGAGGCTGTATCAGGGGGAGGCTGTCTCAGGGGGGAGGCTGTATCAGGGGGGAGGCTGTCTCAGGGGGAGGCTGTATCAGGGGGGAGGCTGTCTCAGGGGGGAGGCTGGATCAGCGGGGAGGCAGACATCGCCTACCATGTTGCTGTTATGTCTACTGTGCCCCTACGCCAGGGGAGGCTGGTGGAGGTAGAAATCGGAGGACGGGCTCATTGTAATGCATGTTTGATACCATCCCTCATTCCGTTCCGTGCATTACAACGAGCGTGTCCTCCGATTTCAGCCTCCACCAGCCTCCCCTGCTCTATGCCATGGTATATGTGTCTCCAAAATGTGTATTTCTCTCTGTCTATGTCTTCACCATATTTAAATCCACATCTGTCTATGTCTTCACCATATCTAACTCCACATCTGTCTATGCAGGGTCAGGGTTTGATATGATTTTGATTAGATTTTTACTCTGATTTACTCCCCATTAGCTTATGCAAAGCATCAGCTTCTCTTCCTGGGGCCCCGCACCAAACATATCCAAGAAATATGCAGAAAGAAAGAGAGGATGCTGGGTGAACACACCATTAGGCCGTTCATTCATTCCAAACTGAAGAAACGTTTGGATCGGGCACGGACCAATTTCAGAGACACTCTGAAGCAATCTGGATCTCACCAGGTGTACTGTCTCGTGTTATTATGCCGGCCAAGCCATACATCACACGCCTCATGGGTCTCAATAAGATGTGCCAATACTCGCTGGAGCGGCTGTGTGAGGTTCATTATGATTCCTATCTAAATCGTTGCCTGTGCAGGCAGTTGAAATCCCCAGCAAGCACTGCATTAGTCTTTGGTGCTACAATTAACTCTCAGCTGCCAGCATGTATCAACACCATACAGTTTGTTGATGTTTTCATACCGCTTGCTTTACAGTTTAGTAACCTCCCCTCCACTGCTTATATGACAAGGGCAAAACATTCCTCAAGAGCAGGATAGAACACACTCTTACTCTCCCTCTTTCTCAGTTACTCTCTCTCTCTCTCTCTCTCTCTCTCACACACACACACACACACACACACACACACACACACACACACACACACACACACACACACTTACTCTTTCTTAGCTACTCTCTCTCTCTCTCTCTCTCTCTCTCTCTCTCTCTCCACACACACACACACACACACACACACACACACACACACACACACACACACCCCACACACACACACACATGAACAACAGCTAGAAAAACAATGCCTTACTGTTCATTAAACTCACTCATGGTTAGAATAATTACAAGGACAATAACAATGAACCTGGGACTCCTTAACGACTTATGGCTATGACTGTGACACTCCATTTCCATTGGAAATCTTTTTGTGTGAGTGTGTGTGTGTGTGTGTGTGTGTGTGTGTGTGTGTGTGTGTGTGTGTGAGAGTGTGTGAGAGTGTGTGTGTTCGTATTGACGTCAGATACCTAGCTGAATATTCAAACAGCAGCCTTTATTCCTCTTTGTCATCATTAGAAACTCTTTTATACTGTTTTATACCTCACCCCTCTACAAAGCACCCTCTCTCACTCTTCTGTGCTGACACGTCGGATAACTCTCCCTCTCTATCTGCCCCAGAGGAAATATCCTCCTCTCTGATGGATGGGGCTTTACCACCCTGCCCACTAACTGGAGAGGTGCCTCTCTTTGACTGTTTTCTGAGGGGAGAGGAGAGGTGAGGAGAGGAGAGGAGAGTGGAATGGAGAGGTGATGAGAAGAGAGTGAAATAGAGAGGAGATGAGAAGAGAGGAGAGGAGGAGAGGAGGATAGAAGAGGAGAGGAGAGTGAAATGGGGCAGGAGAGAAGGAGAGGAGAGGCGAGGAGAGAGAAACGGAGAAAAGAGAGGAGTGAAGGAGAGACGAGGCGAGAGGAATGGAGAGGAGAAGAGGAGAAGAGGAATCTTAACAGCTAAACATGATGGATGGGGACCAGAATCCTGTTATATTCACAGGAAACCCTCTCTCCCTCACTCTTTATCCTCGTCCCCCGTCCCCCCCCTCCCTCTCTCTATCTCTCTCTTGTGCTCTCGCTCTTTATCATTTCCTTCCCTCCACTCCACTCTCTCTCTCCCCCTCTATTCCCATTCTATTACACCTCTTTCCTCTTGATTTTAAGGTGGATAAATCGGGAGAATATACAATGTTCATCCATTTCCACGGTAATCTCGCTCAACGCACAGCGCCCGCCGTGTGTTTGATTACAATATGGACACCGGGATATAATCAGTGGGTGGGTGTGACTGGAATTCTGCATTAAGGGGGCTTGTTTATATACAAAATGAAGCAATCCAGCGATGTAATCAATAACGTGGGGGGGGGATGTTTAATCACAGAGCATTTTGATTGATTCGCAGAAAAGCAAACCCATTTATCAAGTCAATTACACATTAATCATAGGCGCACGTAGAGGTTTAGAGCATGACACATCGAGGGCTCCACTTGGATGTTAGAATGAAGTGCTTATAGCGCTAAGTGGTCTCATTCCTTCCATTGTTTCCTCGGAGCGTTTCGGATATTGTGTGCGAGAGCGTGAAGCTGTCCGATGACTGTGCCTTGTTGCCAAGAGACGTCAACGGCGGCGTTCGTTAGATGACGTTATGCCTCAGTGTCTTTCCATAGGTGGAATAGTAACAACAGTCCCAATGGATTTGCATTCATATTGCATCATTATCGAGGTTTCACAGCACTTTACATTGTATATGGGTTACCCTGTATATATTGTAGCGAACGGGAACTGACAGTGTAACTCGCCCCATGCGGGAGTCGAACCCCGACCTCCCGCATAACCGCCGGCCGCGCTAACCACTATACCAAGAGAGTTAACTCCCTTGGTGGAGCTGTTAACGGGCCTCATACAGGATCGTTACACTATCCTCACCGTTCGGGAGAGCGTGCCCTCACGCTTCACTATGTCAAGTCCCTCACGTGGACACGCCTCTCCGATGGCCTTCCTTCCATCCCAACTTTCTGACACCAGTGTAGCGAACGTGAACTGGTAGTGTAACTCGCCCCATGCGGGAGTCGAACCCCGACCTCCCACATAACCGACGGCCGCGCTAACCATTAGACCAAGAGAGTTAACTCCCTTGGAGGAGCTGTTAACGGGGCCTCATACAGGATCGTTACACTATCCTCACCGTTCGGGAAAGCGTGCCCTCACGCTTCACTATGTCAAGTCCCTCACGTGGACACACTCTCCGATGGCCTTCCTTCCATCCCAACTTTCTGACACCAGTGTAGCGAACGGGAATCTGACAGTGTAACTCGCCCCATGCGGGAGTCGAACCCCGACCTCCCGCATAACCGCCGGCCGCGCTAACCACTATATCTTGGTCTAAACTCTCTTGGTCTAATGGTTAGCGCGGCCGTCGGTTATGTGGGAGGTCGGGGTTCGACTCCCGCATGGGGCGAGTTACACTAGAAGATTCCCGTTCGCTACAATATATTCAACCGAAGGGTTACACCCACCTTCCTTAAAGCACTGCTACTGTATCATCCTAATCTTGGCTTAATGTATGTTTTATCCAAAGACAGTACACATAGTAGTCTGGCCCCCCCAAATACAGCGCCTCCAACCAGTGGTATAAACATATTCAAAGTCCTCCCCCAAACTGAGTAACCGCCCCTGCTGTTTTAAGGAATCCTGATTGGTCCTTCAACCTGTCAGTTTGTGGATTTTGAATTTTAACTGCCCGTCCACTTAAAGCTCTTCTAAAGCCACTCAACACACAAAGTTGGCCAGCCTTGATTCTTGGCAAGCGGGACTAGGAAAGGGGGTCACCATGGGTGAACAGCACTCACGATCTCACTAAAACCGGATCTGACAGGTCTATCAATAATACATTAATCAAATGACAGACAGGGCCCTCAAGTTGTCAGGAAATCAAAGGGAGGCAAAGGGAAGAAACAATGGACACAACGTTTGAGCTTCACTTCTTTAACTAAGGACACCAATACCAATAGTGCACTATTTGCACTCCACAGTGCACTTTCATTTTCAAACAAAAACAACGACATCATCAACAACAACAGCAACCACCAAACGATATGAATTATTCGTCCAAAGTAAAAAGTAAAATGAGTCTCAGTAATGAGGCATTCTAAAATATGCGTATGTTAATATGTTTTATTAATTGGGGAAAAGCTTCAGTTCTTTGCCGCAAAAATAATGTTGCAGACAGCAATTTGCTGTTATGGATAAAACAACATTTAACCTCATTTACTGCAGTACTACAGTAGCTGGCATCAATTCACAGTAGAGGAGATTCCACAGTACAAAGTGCACTTTCAGTATTGGGTCATGACACAACTGAATAGTCAAACATTCCTACCCTGCAGAAATCGTTACTCACCTCAGAAAAAGGTCAATAACTGAAAGCATACGAGGCCAGTGGGAGTAATCTCAGGAGCCAGGATCTCATCTCTTGTTACTCTTGATTGAGATTCTGGGGGTGAAGGAAATAAAATGTGCTGATGGAATTTCCCAAGAAGTCCACACGCCCCCCCCCCCCCCCCCCCTCCCCTAAACCCTCTGTTCAACCTGGTTCAATCACAACTACCCTCCTCCTATACTCGTATCATTATTGACAGAGTGTCATAGATATCCTGATTTCAAACTAACTATATGATTCAGAACTCTTGTGTTCATCGCTCGCTGACGCGGTCTGCACGCCTCCGACGGGCTTCAAAGTACAAAGCTGACAGTTTACACTATACACTCACCAGGAGAACTTACAGTTTACACTATACACTATACACTCACCAGGAGAACTTACAGTTTACACTATACACTCACCAGGAGAACTTACAGTTTACACTATACACTCACCAGGATAACTTACAGTTTACACTATACACTCACCAGGAGAACTTACAGTTTACACTATACACTCACCAGGAGAACTTACAGTTTACACTATACACTCACCAGGAGAACTTACAGTTTACACTATACACTCACCAGGAGAACTTACAGTTTACACTATTCACTCACCAGGAGAACTTACAGTTTACACTATACACTATACACTCACCAGGAGAACTTACAGTTTACACTCACCAGGAGAACTTACAGTTTACACTATACACTCACCAGGAGTACTTACAGTTTACACTATACACTCACCAGGAGAACTTACAGTTTACACTATACACTCACCAGGAGAACTTACAGTTTACACTATACACTATACACTCACCAGGAGAACTTACAGTTTACACTATACACTCACCAGGAGAACTTACAGTTTACACTATACACTCACCAGGAGTACTTACAGTTTACACTATACACTCACCAGGAGAACTTACAGTTTACACTATACACTATACACTCACCAGGAGAACTTACAGTTTACACTATACACTTACTTACTTACTTACTTACTTACTTGTTTTCTTGGCACTCTTTGGGCCTGTTAATACCAATCAATCGTCCCTTGAATGCCACAGCCTATTTGAGTATTGTTGCTGACCATGTGCATCCCTTCATGGCCACAATATACCCATCTTCTAATGGATACTTCCAGCATGATAATGCACCATGTCACAAAGCAAAAGTAATCTCAAACTTAGTTCATGAACATGACAGTGACTTCAGTGTTCTTCAGTGGCCTTCCCAGTCACCGGATCTGAATCCAATAGAACACCTTTGGGATGTGGTAGAACGGGAGATTCACAACATGAAAGTGCATCTGAAAAGTGAATCATGTCATCATGAACCAGAATCTCAAAGGAAGGTTTCCAACATCTTGTGGAATCAATAACACAAATAATTGAGGCTGTTTTGACAGCAAACGGAGGCCCTACCCAGTAATAGTATGGTGTTCCTAACAAGGTGTTTAGTGAGTGTAGGTTTCTCTACCAGCCACTGTAGCTAGCCAGAGACACATGCTGTCCTTCAGGACCAGATGGCGCTGTGGTGTGAAGCTAGACTTTCACCCACGTCTCACAATGGCATCACCTCTTCCTGTTGGCATAGGGTTGCCAACTGTCCTGTATTAGCCGGAATGTCCCGTGTATTGGGCCTGATGAATATACGAGACCTCTCTTGTCCCGTATATTCATCCAATCACAGGCCCCCTCATGCGTACATATAGCGTAAATGTGCCAATTCCTGCAAACCCCCCCGTCCCGTGCAGTGGCACGCCATCTTTTGTCTCGTATTTGGTAGTGAGAAAGTTGGCAACCCTCCTTACTGTTGGCAGCTCATGGGATCATAATACATTCACAGTATTGCTTTGATTGATTTTCCTTGTGTATAGAAGCTATAAACTGGAGTCCAGAACTGGCTGTTTTTAGAGACTGGCTTGCTAGTTTACTGCTTCTGTTTTCTGTAGCCATAACTAGCTGGCTGGCTAGTTTACTGCTTCTCACCTCCCTTGTCCACTATATTCATCCAATCACAGGCCCCCTCATGCGTACGTATAGCGTAAATGCGGCAATTCCTGCAAACCCCCCGCCCCGTGCAGTGGCACGCCATCTTTTGTCTCGTATTTGGTAGTGAGGAAGTTGGCAACCCTCCTTACTGTTGGCAGCTCATGGGATCATAATACATTCACAGTGTTGCTTTATTTGATTTCCCTCATATATAGAAGCTATAAAGTACTGTATGTCTAGAAGTGGCTGTTTTTGCGACTGGCTGGCTAGTTCACTGCTACTGTTTTCTACCATGGTGGCCTGGGTGGGGCGAGCTACACATTCTGAACTGGTTGTATATTATGACAGGTTTCATTTTGGGCTTTTTAAAAAAATATGTTTTTAGGGTGTTTCTGCTTTATTGGGATAGTGACAGTAGAGATTGACAGGAAGGATGGGTGAGAGAAAGGGGGGAATGACATGTCATGTTGCAGGATATGTCGATGGCCGCAATCGAATCAGGGACCTTGGGATGATCTGTCATGTAGTGTGCTACACCACTTTCTGCCAACTGGTTGCGTAGTATGAAAGGTTTTAATTTTTTGCATTATTGCAGGTATACACATAGGTTTCTCTATCAGCCGCTGTATCTAGCCAGAGACACATAGCTTTCTCTATCCTACCAATCACCATACCAGTCAGTGCTCTAGCTTCTCTGTGAAACCCTCCTTTAATGACACGCATCAGAACAAACAACAATATATACAGTATATGACCTATTTTCGAATCCAAACTATGATTTCAAAAACAGAGCATCCTCGATAACCCTGATAACCACTGAGAGGAGATAACACTGTACCTACCTACTGCATGATTGGATAGTGATAAAGGCGTTTGCCCCACTGTCATTGTTTTCCCTGCCTGGCACACTCTCCCCATCAGAGGCCGGTGGTCCACCCAGATGTTGCTGCCTCTCTCTGGCCTGGGTTTAAATGCCTGGCACACTCTCCCCATCAGAGGCCGGTGGTCCACCCAGATGTTGCTGCCTCTCTCTGGCCTGGGTTTAAATGCCAGGGTGGATTAATTTACCTGGATCTCAGACAGTCACCCGCTGTTTAGATCCATCCTCAAACAGCTGTCCACCTTGGCATCACAGAGGAAAGGGGGGAGGGGGGGAGGGGCGGAGAGAAAGAGAGGGGGGAGGGGGGAGGGAGAGAAAGAAACTATTCTGCTAGAAAGGGAAAGCTGGTGGTGTGCTGTATTCAAGGACGAGGTCCAGATTGGGGGGCGTGTGTGATTGACAGAAGCTTTCTTTTGATCAGCCAGGAGAGAAACCAAATGTGACAGGGTTTGTGTGTGTGTGTGTATGTGTCTGTCTGTTGTGTGTGTGTGTGTGTGTGTGTGTGTGTGTGTCTGTCTGTTGTGTGTGTGTGTGTGTGTGTGTGTGTGTGTGTGTGTGTGTGTGTGTAGGTAGCTAGGAGACCATCCCCATCCCCATGGAGACGGCCAGGCCAAGCCGGCAGACAGAGAGACAGGCGGGGAGCCGCGGTGAGCCGAGGTGCGCAGATGTGACAGTGATGCAATGAGACCGATCTCCAGGGTTTGATCCGCGGGTCTGGACACGGGCATGTTTGAACTGCTGATGAGACCCCCGCCGGGAGCCTCAGGTGCTGGGTTACAGAGCTGAACATGCACCCGGACACGGGCCCTCTGAACCAGACTCCCTCGCCAACAAGGGGCTTTTACATTGAAACACATCAAAGGGTATCAGTACGTACGCTGGCAACTCCCAACTCCCAATGGTGGGGTCAGGTGTGTTCGTGCTGGGCTGGAGCAGAAGCATGCAAATGTTTCCCCCCCACTGCGTCGCTGTTTACAACCAATCAATATTCATCGGAGAAGGATGAAATCAAAGAGACCTCTTGGCTGAGCGACTGTAAGAGAGTCTGTAAAAGTCATCGATTTTCCCACAAGTTTTAATGGGGCTATAATGGTTTAGGAATGACACAGAGGCAGATGAAGAATAATTTTTAAATTAAAGCGTCATTTTTGCAACAAGAATAAAAATGTATTAAGTATCGTTTTAATGTATTATTCATACAGGTTAATGAATAAAATGGCCTTCCAAATCTCTGGAGAAGACTTTCATGCAGTCCAAATCTTTGTGAGATGAGTTTCATAGTCCAAATCTCTAGAGAAGCCTTTCATATAGTTAAAATCTCTGGAGATGAGCTTCAAATAGTCCAAATCTCTGGAGATGGGATTCAAATAGTCAAAATCTCTGGAGAAGAGTTCCATACAGTCTCTCTGCTTCAAAGCATAGACTAACCATCGACCAAACCTAAATGTCAGTTTGTACAATGCAGGTATGCAGAAGAGATGCTCTGTCAGTTTAAGTCGAACACAACTATGTTGTTGTTTAATCAACTCAAAATAGTTCAATCATCAACCGAAAATCATTCATCAGTAATGCTATAGTGTGGTATTATATCAACATTGAGTGTATATTTCATTATGTGAGCTCTGACATATTCAAAACATCCACCTGACACTTTTCATTTGCACCATGGCGCAAATTGCACCTGTTATTTCCAATAATAATAATAATAATAATAATAATAATAACTTTATTTGTATAACGCTTTTCCTGCAAACGTTGCAGCTCAAAGTGCTTTAATCATTTTATAATCTTAATTTAATTATTTTGTAATTTAAAGGCAATATTAAAAGGATGGGTTTTTATCATCTTAATTTAATTATTTAGTCATTTAAAGGCAATATTAAACGGATGGGTTTTTAGTCTTGACTTGAACATATTTGCTGAGGTTGCGTCCCTAATTTGGGTGCATAAAATGATAATGCAGCCTCACCAAATCTCTTTCTTTTTTACGGAGAAAACCAGCGTCAGAAGACTATATTAAGAGCTCTATTGGGCTGATATGCTAGCAAAAGGTCTTTCAAATGTAAGTTCAATGTAAGTTCAACATCGAGGCTAAAGGCAAAGAGAGAAAATGAAGGATGAAGTGGGAAGGAGAATTAAAAAATAATTGTAACTTTTTGTTATCCTGTATTGAAACTGATAAATCAAGCCTACTTGTGTCTCATCCAACAAAATGACTGACTGAGGAGAAACCAGATGAGACGGTACACCCTCCACTTCTAAGCATGTTACCACTTTACCTCACAGCAGAGCTTCATTTGCTGTTAGAGGACTGTGGGTGTAATTATATCTATGTCTGAATCAGGCAGAATCCTGGACACTCGCCCAAAAGCCTCTCCATAAAGACAGGCACTTCATCAGGCACCTCAGACGACGCCCCCGAAGGGGTCCAATCGTTTAATGACATCCTCCTCTGACACTTCCCCATTAGGTAGGAGAAGATCAAATGGAGCTTTGATTCACAAAGTAGTGTTTTATCAGCAATTCAGTCTTGTGAATGACTTACTACAGGTGTTCAGTGTTCCAGTCAAGAAGCCATCAGAGGGAAAATGAAAGATTCAGTATGTTCATTCAAAGTGTTTTTTTGCCAGCTTTTTTGCGAGCTCTTCGCTATGAGTCATAGACACATGTAACATACTGTAGACATGGACATGTCATACATAGAGAGAGGTGGGGGGGGGAGAGTGGGGGGAGAGAAAGAGGGGGAGGGGGAGAGAGACAGGCAGACAGACAGACATAGAGGGAAGAGAGAGAGAGAGAAATATATAGAGAGAAAGATAGGGAAAGAGAGCAAGAGAGAGGGAGGGAGGGAGATGGAAAGCATTACGGATCCTTCACAGGGTGACGAGCCGGGGATGGAGAGGAGATTTGGGAAGGCAGCCAGCAGTGACTGATATGTTACACGGCACAGGAACAGCTTGTCTTTATCAGAGGACAGGAATTGAAATGACAAACCCTGCGAGTGCTGGATTAGGCCGGCCGTCATGATTTAGTCAATTGGCCTCTCATGGCTCAGTGATAAGAGACGCAGCCAGAGAATATCAGCCCTGTCTGGACTGTGCATCTGTGTCTCTGCCCCCTCTCTGTGGACGGGATTCGCCATCACTCCATCTCCATCTCTTCCATCACTCCAGATCTTGCGATCTCTATCCCGCTTTCTTGTGCTCTCTCTCTCTCTCTCTCTCTCTCTCTCTCTCTCTCTCTCTCTCTCTCTCTCTCTCTCTCTCTCTCTTTCTCTCTCTCCCTCTCTCTCTCTCTCTCTCTCTCTCTCTCTCTCTCTCTCTCTCTCTCTCTCTCTCTCTTTCCTCACTCCATCCCTCTATATACCCATTACCCCCCCCCCCATCTCTTGCTTGATAATTTGCAACAGTTGCTGACATCCGGAATTACCAAATATACAAGACCATTTTATCCAAACAACATAGACACAGAAATGTTCACACTGCTTGCACACCAATACAATGCTCCCTCACACCAGAGTGAGTGGGAGATAATAAGAAACTAAATCAAAATAACATCTGTCTCCATTTACCATAGCAAGCAACGAATGAATGGATATTCGAACGAAAACAACATACTGCCCACGATTGTAATCAATTTCCATGTTCCTTATGGGCTAAGTAGGCAGATGTTTCCATAACACTTTTCATTGGGACCTTCTGCTCGGCAATATAGATTATAGGTTTCAAATGTAAATGAGGAGTAGGAGGTTTGGGAATAGAGACAAAGTTAAAACCCCCTCGGTGAGCAATCTGTTACCTTTTAGTTCAAGTGTAGCAGAGAGATGAAGGGCGTTATATACTTAGATGTATACTTTCTGTGTGTGTGTGTGTGTGTGTGTGCGTGTGCGTGTGCGTGTGCGTGTGCGTGTGCGTGTGCGTGTGTGTGCGTGTGCGTGTGCGTGTGTGTGTGTATGTGTCACTGTCTCCTTTTGGCGACAGATCTCATGGTTATTAACAGCAGCATAGGCTGATCCAGAAACAGATCTGGCGACCACGCATTCTACTATATCCCCATTGTGTGTTCCAACAATGACTGTGCAGTCCAAAAACGTTTCACAGACAAAGCAATACATCCAGTGAACTGTGATGGGTTCACTGAGAAGCGTCTGCAACAATCCAGGCTAGAATCTCCACACTCTCTCCAGCGTTTTGTATAACCAATGGGTGCAGATTTTCCCCAAAAACATATCCGGTAAAAGGAAGCATTTTCTCAAGGCAATATCATAAGCTGTAGACCTTGGGGCAGCAAATTGGCCGCTGTACGAACCATTAGAAGACAGATGGAGGGAGACCTGAAAGGCGTGTGTGTAGTGTGTGTAGTGTGTGTAGTGTGTGTGTTTGGAGGGGGGGGGCAAGCTTTTCTCTCTCCGACTCCCCCAGCACATCTCTCCAATGTTCCCATTTAGAATCTCACCAAGGATGTCCTGACCTTCCGTTTTCATGTGCCAAGACATTTTTCCCCTTGGTCCAGTATTAGGAATAAAGGCAGAGAAGGTGGCGCTCTATCATTCTAATGGGTTTCTCTCAAATTGTTTAGAAGAATGTAACCATTCTGTTCACCCTCTTACCTTCCTCGACAAGGTAACAGCTCGGCGATAAAGGAACAAAAAAAAAAAGGAGAGAGGAGAGAAGAGATGGGGGTCAAGAGAAAGGGGGAGACCAATAGGTCCACGGGGAGGAGGACAGCGGTTGTCAGCCAATTACTGATGACAGAGGGAGATTGTGTGTGTGGCCTGTGCGGTGCTGCTTGGAGACACATGTCCCTATACAAAGGGCTACAGAAGAGCTCAGGGCCTGCTTCTGTACAGAAGTGGTGGGAAAAGAATAGTGTTTTTCTTCTTTCTGTTGTGTCTGTGTGTGTGTGTGCGTGTGCGTGTGCGTGTGTGTGTGTGTGTGTTCTATCCCTCTCTTTGCACAGTTTTCTTTCTTGACTCTATTTTTGCCGTGAGAAGTTTCATGACTCGTTTGGCAGACAAGAAGTGAGAGTTGAATCCTGCTGTTAGCAAGCTTGTTGGGAATTGTGTGTGTGTGTGTGTGTGTGTGTGTGTGTGTGTGTGTGTGTGTATGTGCATGCTTGTGCCTGTGTGCATATCTATGCACATTTCTGTGTATGCATTGCACGTACGTGTGTTTTGTGCAAATGTGTGCACTGCTAGTGCTGGCTAACACGGAAGGATGTCTACAAATGATAATTGGCTTATTTGAGTTTTACTAACCAGAGCCTGTGACCTGTTTAAATATAACATGAGCAGGTTGTCGTGACCAACTCACCTCTTAAATGATACCCATTGAAGACAGAGCATTTGAGGGAGCATAGTGGTTTTTTTCTTTTTTCTTATGTAAAGACTACTGGAAAATGACAGAAACCTAATTTTCATGTTTGGGTGAATCTAATTGGATCTGGTGAAGTGTCACGATCCAACTATGTTCTGTTATGGTAAGCTCAGTGGGTTATGGCTGATATGATTGGCTACCCAGGGTACTTGGGGGACTGGCTTGCCTGTTGGCGGGTGTCATGAAGTGTGCTGATTTCCCAGCTGGGAGAAAAGAGAGAATGGAAAGTGAAGGTGAGAGATGCTGTCTATGAACCCCTGTGATGATTACCATAGTTAGATAGTTACTCTAGATCAGATGTTTCCATTGGGACTGTGACCGTCTTGTCTGGTTTGTTTATTTGTTATGTTATATGTCAAAACTGAACGGATGGGATACCTTGCCCTATTAACAAATGCTTGGACTACGGAGACAACGCGACTGGAGCATGTCAAGACTGAAGGTAGGCCTCTCCCCTGCCACTACTATGCCTGGTACCATCAAACTGCTACCTGAGCTTACCCATACACCTGTGTCCGGCCTCGGCCCTGTGTGTTAACGAGCCGTGTTGATTTACCAATGTACATGAAGAGCCGTTGGGTTATGACAGAAGCCAAAGCTCAAATCAAAATACTTGAAATCACAATTTGCAGAACTAAAAACACTTACTAGTTGCACAAAAAAACAGCTTTTGCTAGAGCTAAAATGCCCATACTTTCAGCAAGGAGTCTATCAGCAAAGGACGTGCTGGGGGTGTGTCCTTTTATGCTGGCCGGTGAAACCCATTGGCTGAAGGCAAGATTGGATAGATTGGATTGATTGGGTTAGAAGGATGTCGATCTAACTATAGGCGCAGCGCTCCTGTGGTGGATAGAAATATTGCCAATGATCTACTTCATGTACACTTCCCACGCACATGCGTGTGTGTGCATGTAGAATGTGTCTCGTTAATGCTTAAGAATTAAAATACACTTGTTGTGATGGGCTTTATGTGGAATAAATAATGCATGATATGTTTTATATCTCTACCTGAAAGAACTAGATTTACTAGATAAAGTAATCACTCTCTCTTTATCTGCTGTTTATGATCACCAGGTGTGCTCCTCTCTGCATGCAGTCCTGTCTGAGGTTTGTCTTTAGGAGGGACAGTCAAGATGTAGCCTGAAGACATGGGTCAGTGGACGATGGGTAATGACTCTGCAGTCCTTCCTGCTTCTGTGCATTTGTTGTGAGCAGCTTGGTGGCGCAATGGCATGGAACATGGTAGCTGGTTGAAATGTCCATGCTACTGATCTTATTGCACTTCTTTTTTTTGTTTTTGTTTACAGGTGTCTTGACTTGAAGGTTTGAGGAAACATACTCAAAAGCATATTCCAAACCTAACTTCACAGCCCTCAGCAGGACTGGTGTGTGTGTGTGTGTGTGCGTGTGTGTGTGTGTGTGTGTGTGTGTGTGTGTGTGTGTGTGTGTGTGTGTGCGCGTGCGTGTGCATGCGTGTGTGACTGAAGACTGAACCACCCCTACAAACACTGGAACATTCTGGAACAAGGACAGCTCTGGCCTGCAGATGGCCAGCCCTCTCAGTAACAGTGTTGGGAGATGAGATATGTTTTATCTAACACCAGACAGCATGACCAATGTTCCAGTCCCCAGGACTCATGGTCATGCATGGAGGAAAATAATAATAACAGGTATGTGGTGGCAATGACGGCGTGTCATGGGGACTGATCTGATGGATGGCACCAAGCCAGAACCCTGACAAACCAACAGATGAGATACGAGCAGGCTCCAACCACTCATATAGCCTACCGGTACTATGTTTTTGACAAAATATTGAAACGTACAGAAACTAACTAATAAGCTTCGGAGTGGTTGTGCAGCCAATCTACTGTCATGTGGCACAACATGCTAAAACTCTATGAAGACAACTTTACAAGTTAAGATCCTTAAAGAGCGTGTAAACACCTTTTTTAAAAATATATGATTATACTGTTAATGTGTATACAATGTGAGTGCTGTGCGTGAAGTAGCTATTGTAAAAAATAGCGAATATAAAAGGCAAAAAAGATCAGCTTGTGTAATTTATACACCCTCCTCCGGGTCCACAGCTTCCAACTCTCCCCGCATTACAAATCAACAAGGGAAATAACGCTTGAGAAAAGAAAAATGAGAAATTGCATAACAAAAAATCTCTTTCATCATCTCTTGTAATATCTCTACTACGTTGTTCCTCATCTCCGATTCATCTATTGTGCCCTTGCGCTGAGCCCAGTGTGTTAAATATACTTATACTAACACTATCATCTCTATTATTTCTATTGTCTTGTCAGGGGCCATCTCTATTAGGTTGTTAAGTCATGACGTGTTTCCGGGTCCAACGTTAGCTGAGGCGCACTCTTCGAAATGCCGCAATAATAATAATTCATTATATTTGTATAGCGCTTTTCCGAGGCTCAAAGATGCTGACAATATGGGAAAAACGGGAAAGTGCTGTGTCCCTTGTTGTATGAATAGATCTGAGTCTAAAAAACGATTGAACTGTCATTCTTTGGTTTGGACCCGGAAATTGCTAAACGTCACGCGTTACGTCACACTTAACAACCGAATTGTCTTGTCAGCCTCAGCCATTGGAGTGCCTCATTGGAGTTAATAATATATTCCAAGCCAGAGATTCCAAGGCTGTTCATAACAGATTCTGAGGTAGAGATTCTGAGGCAGACATTCTGAGGCAGACATTTCGAGGCAGACATTCTGAGGCAGACATTTCGAGGCAGTTCATAACAGATCCCAATGCATTTGTTTAAGGCGGTAACACTCGAGTGGTGCTTCCCAACCCTGCAAAGAAAGACTAATATCCCTCGTTGTGAAGCTCCCCATTCACGCTTCTTCAACCAATTAACTTAGCTTACTTTTAATTTGGGTTTTGTGTGAACTTTTAACACTTCAGCAGGGAAGACACGTTCCCTTAACGCATGCACGCACACACACACACACACACACACACACACACACACACACACACACACACACACATACACTTACTCCCCCTATTTCTCAGCTACTGTCTCTCTCTCTCTCTCTCTCTCTCACACACACACACACACACACACTCTTACTCCCCCTCTTTCTCAGTTACTCTCTCTCTCTCTCTCACACACACACACACACACACACACACACACACACACTCTTACTCCCCCTCTTTCTCAGTTACTCTCTCTCTCTCCCTCACACACACACACAGACACACACACACACACACACACACACTAAAATACACATACAAACATAAACAGCTCTGTGGATTACTCAGGGTATAATCTGCTGCTCACATGCCGTGGCTGACAGGATCTTTAAGACCAGACTCGGACCTGTCCCTCTTTGATCCATCCACGTCCTCAAGCCCGCCGGGCCGCGAGCAGGGCTTTGTACCACACAGACAGCTTTAAATTCATCCTACATTAATCCAATCAAACGTTTCAGTCTAGAGCTGTTAGCGGTGGCAGGGTCTACTTGGCGGGCACACAGAGACATGCCAATAACCGCTTTCTAACTGTTTGTATGCCCGTCAGGATCCCTTCACTGGCTCATACATCATCAGCCTGAGACTGGAATACGCCACCATGCCATCGCAGCAGAGGAGTGCAGCCACGGGCGCTATGTGGCTAACACTAACGGCTAACACTGTGGCTAATCAGGCAAGTAAAATCATCGGCTCACCTCAAACCCCCATGTCTGAAATCTACAACCGGTCACTAATCAGAAAAGCCACACAAATCACACAGGACCCCTCTCACCCCCTCCACCAATCATTTCAGCCACTTCCATCAGGCCGCCGTTATAGAACTACACTGGCCCGGAAAAACACATATAAAAAATCATTCATTCCCACTGCAACCACCGCCCTGAACATTTTAAAATAGGAAGCACACTGCATTTTAGCATTTTAGCTTTTTAAATCATAATACTGTTTTTATTACTATTTTTTTAAATGACTAGACTTTTTAAATAGGCACTACATAAACACTGTTATATCTGTCTGTTTTTATTGTATGTATTAATGTATGTGACCTATGTGTGTTTTAATGTGGAAACTGTATTCTTGAGCTGCACTTCTGCCTGTCAAAGGAGAATTTCTGTCACTCTGTGACAGACAATAAAGCATTCTTGAATCTTGAATGTGTGTGTGTGTGTGTGTGTGTGTGTGTGTGTGTGCGAGTGCATGAGATGATCTGACCATGTTGTGAATATCAACATCAGATCTCTCCGGATTTCCCCTATAGCAGTTTCTCCAAAGCAACTTACAGTACAGTGAGTGCTTATATGTTTAGTATTATGGCCACAAGGGAATAAAACCCACACCATTATATTATATAAGTCCTCCAGACTCCCACGGGCTCCAGAGGGGCCTGCATGTGCCGTACTTACCAGGGGAGAAGCTCTCTGCTCCCCAGAGGGTCTGCCTACGCAGGCCCCCTGGGGCCCGGCCCGGTTGGAGGTAGGCCTAGGACAGGTTTGATGTATAAGTGTGGCTCATCAGGGAGGACAAAGGGGCTAAGTGTGTGTTTGAAGTATAGAAATGTGTCTGTCTGGGCTTCCGTGTGAATACGGTGCTGCGTTCTACTCCCAAAAGGGGCCATGTTGAATGAGAAATCTCCTGAGGCCTTTCCATAATAGTGAATCAATGCATAGTATTTTTATTGTTGTGTTCGAAGAGCAACAATCTTACATAGTACTATGGAGAGATACTGTAGGTACTGTCCATAATTATGTCAGTTGTTTATTGACTAGTGCTGTCAATCGATTTTTTTTTTTAGCAAGTTAATCACAATAATATTCTGTGATTAATCAGATTAATCACAAGTTTAAAATACTAGTATTTACTTGTATTTTTGGGGGGGAGATAAAACAAAAACATGTGTGGTGTTGGAATAAAAAATGCATGACAAACTGGTTAGAGGAATCAGAATATTTTTTTTTTAACTTTATTATAATATCTCTTAGTTTTCTGAATAAGATTAGAATCTCTTCATTTGCTGAGTAAAAAAGTTATGCAGTATAACTGCTCCATCTCAAAGGTGAAAGGGAAACATTTTGTTTCCGCCCGGTCTCGAACCGGGGACCTCCGGAGTTGGGAAAAGTTACTCTGAAACTCCCTGCACTTTTCCCCATTCATTGTCATGGTAGACCTAAATGTATTATATCTTCGACCACTGGTTGGTTTTGTGGCGCTGTTCCGGCTTTCAGTACTTCAGCAAGCGGAGAATTAGTCATCTCCAAGGGCTCGAGTCTGACAATGTCTTGCTTTAGCCATGTGAGAGGAAGGGGAATTATCTCAAACACACAAAACGAGCACACAAATCTTCAGATTTGCGACTTGGTTCCCAACGTTCACCAAACAGAGTTGCTTCTCTGATCCGGCTCGTTGGTGAATGCCCTATTATTTACCACGAATGTTCTTTTGACTGAAAGGTCAATTAATTCCCCCATAATCGTCCCAAATGAGCGACAGAAATGGTCATAAATGAGGGACAATTATCCTAAAATGTCACATTGCATAGGAAGAAATAGAAATTCTTTTCAATGATCGCGAAACATGTTGACTGTAGAGAGCTACAGTAGACGCCACAGTAGCTAGCGAGCGCGTGTGATTGGCCGTTCACACACCCACTGGTTCAGAAAATGAGTCCTGACCTTCTCCCTCCCTGAAACAGAACCTCCATGCTGCATGGACTATGAGCCAAACAAAGCCCTGCTCCTGCTGGTAAACAGAGGGAAAGGCAAAGGGAAAGGTCAGCTCAAACAGGTGCTAACGAGATTAAAAATGTATCACAGGCGACTGGGACACTTTTCATCCCCTAAAGAGGAGACGCTTTCTGCCTGACACCCCATAGAAAAGAGTAGGGAGTTTAGTCCCGCTGAACTATGACCCCCCCGCCCCCCATAGAAAGGTCTAGGTGTGTGGGTTGGACGCTCTTAGTGCAGCCTTAACCCCGTTGGGGTGCACTGCCATCTCTCCCTTCTCTCAGTAATTGGATATCTCTTGTCTCTTCCAGGTGAGGGGGATGCGGTATAACCAACACAAGGTGACTAAACCTTTCAGTAATCGGCTTATGTACCTTCAGATGCGCTTATGGCTCTTCATTATACACCGTATTAACAAATAATGTAACTCTCAGACAATGTCAAAGCTTGACAGGCTTGGGTTGGGTGTGTTTGTATAAGAGGATTGTGAAAAGCCCTACAGTCTATTAGTCTGGCAGCTGCTGTTTTTTTTTCTTGTGTGTGTGTTTGTGTTTTGGCTTATATTCGGTGTAGAATTGTGTTTACATTCTTCTTCTATCTCCTCTGTGTAACGTATCCGCTTGCTGTATCGATCTTGAATGATGTGGTTGGTTTGCTCTTTTGGCAGGTTGTTTTTCTTTGGTCTTTTTTTGATGTAGATGGAGGTCAGGATTTTCAAGATGGAGGTCAGAACATGAGGGGCGGGGGGGCAATGGCAACAAGGTTATAATTGGACAGACAGAGCAGTTGTCTATTCCCAGTCTAGCTCTATTATTACACCAGGTAGACTTTGGCACTTTAACTTTGGCAAAGACTTGCTAACCATTACAGGCCTTCTACCTCCACTATCTGGTCCGATACACCTCCCCCAAGCCCAGACTGCTTGGCATTCTATTATCTTAATGGATACAGGCAGCACCGGGCCGGAACGGATCATGCAAAGGACTTGGTGATAGAAAACCCTGGGGACACAGTCACATTCCCCCAGGAATTTTTCAAAAGGTGGGTGTGCTCCACTTTATGTGCAGATGAATCAACTAAGTATGTCTGTTAAGATAACCGCAATTACCAAGCGTCACGCGTGTCGAGCACACTGTGCACGGATTGGAATGTGTTTACCAGGGACCCGGTAGCAACAGCGTCTATGACAAATTCTGTTTCATCTGGTGTTATTCGTTTGTTTGAAATATGGGCGCCAGTGGAAAACATGATAAACACATGTGGCAGCGGTGTGTCTCTATAGTTCTCTCTCATCTCGAAATGAAACTAATTGAACGCCAGGGGAACAAATATTCCAGAACACCCTGGAAGATTCCATATTCTATTCTGTCTTCCCGAACTGCAATTCTACACAGGTTCCGGGCCAAACTACACCAACAATGAGAGCTTAGCGTGCTGTGCCAGGAGCAAGACGAGAGGGGTTGCCACGAACATCGATCTCAAGACAAAATAGGCTATATTTCATAAAGGGAAGCTATCTGAAGATAATTTCGGCTATGCTTCATAACAGGAGATTATATTAAACTAATTTGCAGTTTCAATTATTTAAAGTAGCTGCTATACCTGCAATTGCGTCAAAACAGTTTTTATTTATGATCTTTTTTTAATACAAGCCTAATATATGTGATTTCTGCAATTAAAGCCCTTTTGAAAATGTAATTGAGAGAGAAAGAGAAAGAGAGAGTTATTTTTAACATAATTAGGATTCTTAATAGGACTGGTTGTTAAAATCCCTAAATATTCAGCACAACAATTGAGTGGAGTTGGAGATGTCCTCTTGGGTGGAGTGGAATTTTGCAATGATCACGTGGTGCCACCAGTACGACACATCTTCAGTTGTGGTCCCCGACCTCATTGGGTGTTTCGGCCAGTTATCACAAGACACCCTCTGCCGAGGTTGGCCCACCACAGGCTGATCAGGCCTGGGTGTGTGTCGCACGGTGGCACCACGTGGTCATTTGGGAGCCCATGTTGGGTCCCTACGTTTCAGCCACAGCCAGTGACTGCTCCGTTCTGCTGCAGTGGACAGTTCTCTGATTGCCTTCCGTTGGGCCTGTCCTCTGATCCCTACTGCCCTCAGGAGCCTTGTGGTGGAGCTGGCTACAAAGCCTCTGCAGCCCACCTCCACTGGCCACACCTTCACGTTCCAGCCCCGCCCCTCTGCTTCGACTACTAAGTTGGCATACCGCAGCCTCTTCCGTTCGAATGCCTCATCGATGGCCTCCTCCCATGGGACCGTCAGTTCTACGATGAAGACACGCCGGCAGGACTTGGACCAGAGGACTAGGTCTGGGCGCAGGTTGGTCACTGCAATTTCGGGTGGGAAGGTGAGCCTCTGGCTGAGGTCTACCCGCATTTCCCAATCCCGGGCTGCGTTCAGTGGGCCTGAGTCTGGAGGTGATGGCTTGGTCCGCTGTTTCTCCCCTTCCCGGATGAAGGTTGTTTTCTGTGGAAAGGTAGTCTGGGCATTTAGAGGCATGGCGTTGGTGGTTACCCTCTTGTGCTCAAGTTCGGCAGCCAAGCACTTTAGCACTTGGTTGTGGCGCCAGGTGTATCTTCCTTGAGTTAGACTGGTCTTGCAACCCACCAAGATGTGTTTGAGGGTTGCTGGGGCTGCACACTGGAGACAGGCTGGGTCCTCTCCATACCAGAGATGTAGGTTGGTAGGAGAGGGCAGGACATCATATGTGGCTCTGATGATGAAACTTAGCCTATTAGACTCCATGCTCCACAGCTCGTTCCACGTGATTTTCCTCCTCTCCACGCTCTCCCACTTCATCCAGCAGCCTTGCTGGGCTTGGGAGACTGCCTTGGCGCACCTGGCTGCTTCCTCCTGGTGGCGCACCTCCTCAACCACCATCTTCCGCCGTTCTGTTGGAGTAGCCTTTTGCCATGTGGGTGTTGTTGTTTCTAAGCCAAGGCCCCCTCTGCCATGTTGGACATGCCCCACTATATCCCGGTGTCTGAGGGCGGTCTTTGCCACCGCAACTGCTGCAGATGGCTTCCATTTCCTCCCCGTTGCTAGGATTGGAGCAGCACCTCTGACGAATGGATCCCGGGATTCTGTGAGAGTCATTTCCAGCCTTGATTTGGCACATTTGTACTCCTCCACCAGGCTTGAGATTGGTAGGGAGAGGGCTCCGTTGCCATACAGGCCTATGCTGCTAAGGCCTCTCGGCAGTCCAAGTCACTTCCTCACTTGTGCATTCACCAGTCTCTCCAGCCGGTTGGCATGGGATAGTGTGACCTCGTAGATGGAAATTGGCCACATGAGACGGGGCAGCAGTCCAAACTGAAAGCACCACAGCTTCAGCTTCCCAGGGAGAGCAGTGTTGTTGATCTGCTTGAGGCCACTGATTATATCCTGCTTGAGTTGTTCCACCTGCTTCGAGTCTTTGAGTTCTTCGCTATACCAGCGGCCAAGGCTTTTGATAGGCTTCTCCAGAACTGTTGGTATTGTCTCGTTGTTGACGTGGAACCTCTCATTGGCAAGCTTGCCTTTGACAATGGAGATACTGCGGGACTTACTGGGTTTAATCTCCATTCGTGCCCATTTGATGTTTCCCTGGAGTTTATCCAGCAGGCGTTTGGTGCATGCGTTTGTTGTTGTTATTGTCGTCATGTCATCCATGTACGCCCTGATTGGAGGAAGACGCAGCCCGCTCTTCAACCGTTCCCCTCCAACAACCCATCGGGATGCTCGAATAATGAGCTCCATTGCCATGGTAAAAGCCAGTGGAGAGATGGTGCAGCCCGCCATTATGCCTATCTCGAGGTGCTGCCAAGCAGTTGTACTGGCTTGTGCTGTAACACAGAACTGGAGGTCCTGGAAGTAGGCTTTGACCAGCCTTGTGATGCCCTCTGGGACTTGGAAGAAGTTGAACGCTGTCCACAAAATCTCATGAGGCACTGACCCGAAGGCATTGGCAAGATCTAAGAAAACCACATGCAGGTCTTTCTTCTCCTTCTTGGCCGTTTGTATCTGGTGCCAGATGACATTTGTGTGTTCCAGGCATCCTGAGAATCCACTTATCCCTGCCTTCTGCACTGAGGTGTCGACAAAGTTGTTCTTCTGCAAGAATACTGAGAGCCTCTGGGCCACAACACTGAAGAAAATCTTTCCTTCCACATTCAGTAGACTGATCTGGCAGAACTGGTCGATGGTTGAGGAATTCTTCTCTTTGGGAATCAGGATCCCTCCTGCCCTTCGCCATGCCTGGACTGTTCTTATATAGCCTGTATGGAACGCCGTTGGGCCCAGGGGCTGAGGCTGTTCTTGCCCGTTTTACTGTACTCTCAACTTCGCTCCATGTAGGGGGCCTTGTTTCCATCTGGTGCTCAGGTGGTTGGATTGGTGGCATGTCATCCGGAATGCTGGCTGGCACATGCCTCTGGTTGTCAGAGTAGGTCTTCCTCAGGTGCTCCTCTAGTTCCCTTATGGGTACTTTGAAGGTCCCTGTTTTCTCCTTGACAAAGAGGTCTTTGACGAACTTGTAAGGATCTCTGTAGAAGGCAGTCCTCGTTCGCTCTTTCTTCTTGTGTTGCTTTCTCAAGCATTCTGCTCTTCGCAGTGTTGCAAGACGCCGCTTGATGTCGGCCTGTAGTGCCTCAAGTCCTTTCCTTTCCACTTCTGTGGCCTTCTTCCACTGTTTTCTCAGGCACCTTCTTTCTTTCACAAGTCTTTCAATCTCTTGTTGTCTCCTGGACTTGAGATGGGCTGATGGTTCCTTCTGTGTCCCATGGTTCTTACTTTTCACCCCAAATCTCTCTGCTCCATAGCTGTAAATTATCTCTCCAATCTTGTCCAGTTTTCTTTCCACGCCTCCTTTCAGACCTTCTAGAAGATGGACAAGGTCTGTGTCTGTGTTTTCCCACTCCTTTTTCTGGCAGGCTTTAGGCCACAAGATTTGAGGCTTTCGTCCATTCATCTTCCTCTCCACTGCTGTCTGTGGCTGGATAGGCTCTGGACTCATGTCCGTTGATGGATCTGTGCTTGGTTGAGCTTCGTCTGGGGTTCTGATACCCTGTGGACTGTGGTGAATATCCTGCCACTGGGCTTCACTCGACTGATTTGCCCTACCTCTGAGGAAGTAGTGGTCAATGCGAGGCACCTCGCTAAGCTCTCTTAGGCACTTTTTCCTGCCCTGGTGGATCTTGAGACCCTTCTCTGATGTTATCTTTTTCCAGCCACAGATGCAGCTTTGTAGCTTGTGTCCTGCCAGTGTTGTTACTCCGTCAACTACCGTGCTGATCATTTGATTCGTTGTCATTTCCGTTCCAGGGTCTGTTACCGTGTGATCCGCTGATGAGTCATCTTCCGCCCCCGCTCTCGCAGACTCTAGGGGTGTTTTTCCTTTTGAATTTTTCGTAGCCATAGTTGGGTGGAACCAAGTCACTGTGTAGTGAAAGGCTCCTGCCAACACGGGTAGCTAACCCATGCCAGCCCCGTTGGGGTCTGTTCCCTCCTGTCAGCTGTATTATAACCTACGTGGGGTTTCTGCTATGACTACCGTATTTTAATACAGCTTTTAATTTGAAACAGATAGCAGAAATGTTTAAGATTTATATTTACAGATATAGACATTGCAAATGTAATGTATGTTGCTGGTATGATGTCAATATGACTATCAAAGATAATTTTCAAACACTGTCACGCGCTGAAAATGTCCCAAGAAAACCAAAAGGGACTAAACTAAAGTACTGCTCAATAAGCTGTACACATAAAGCAAGTCACACTACAAGAAGGAAAACAGAGTCACTGAACTGGCATAATAATATATAATAAAAGGTTAGGGTTTTAGGCCTGCACTACACGTATATGGATATTTTTTTAAGCTGATATTTTCGTCCTCGTTTAAAAAAAAAAACTCTGTCCACACCACACAAATATCTCTGTCCATACGAAAAGCCAAAACTGAACACGATCGCCTGATTGAACGTTATGGCCATGCGCAGTCAGTTGTAATCAAACGGGGCAGTTACTCAAAACGTAAACAGACAAAACTCTTTGAAACAGACAGAAAAGAAAAGTACAAAACAGACAGAAAAGCAAGATATTGGCGACCAAGAAGAAAGCAAAAACTGATTATTTTGTGTGGACCGACTATGAAGTTGAGTTGGTGCTTAATGTTGTTGCTGTTGACAACCGTTTTGCTTCAATGCGCATGGGTGAATGGTTTGATGCTTGACGTCATTGCATCAACACCAGCTCCATTTAACATAACCACACTGATCCACTCAATCGGATATTTTTTTATTTCTTCACTCTTTTATCCGTTTGAATGAATGAATGGTCTTTATTGTCATTGCTACAGTACAGGTACCAAACAACGAAATTTAGGAGGGGTGGCTCCCCTGGTGTTAGGAAAGAAAAAAACAACAACTTCAAATCACAAGAAGGGAAGGAGCTGGTTTACATAAATAAAGGCTATGTACACTATCCACTATACTAAACTGTACAGATTTTATCCGTTTAGAGAAATCTCAGTTTATGTGAGTGACGCTATGTTTGTATGGTTGAGAGGCCCAATTGTACAAAAAAAAGGGCGTTTAGAAAAATATCCATATACGTGTAGTCCAGGCCTTAATAGTAGGCCAAAAAAAAATCCACTAATGATCAAACAAAAACAGGCATCTCCCACTACTCCAATTATCCAATCTATGGCAGGGCGGAACCAGAAAACAAAGGAAGAAACCAGTACTCACCGCCCTGCTAAGCAAAAAAACAAAAGAAACCCACACCTTACGGGGAGAACACCAACAGACAGCAAAACAAAAGGTAGGCATTGTGGAGAGGGCCAACACATCCACACCATCTGTAGTCCTTGTTGAAGGGTTTTGGAGGACATCAGCCACAGGTGCATCCCATTAGCAGAACCAGCAGGAGCAGCACGTCCATGGCCCCGCATCCTCAGGCACACCACCTCAACAGAGCACATTGGGCAGGGTCGCAACACGCGGGCGGCACACAGAAAAAATAGACGAGACTCTGAGGGTGTGTTCTCACTAGAACATTTGCTTCACTTGGAATCAGAGTTTAGGATAAAATTCGCTTTGCTCTGCGTCGTTTGGAGCTGTGAGAACACGCATTCGAAGTCACTCCCGGAGCAAACAACCGACGCATGCTCCGCTTGAAAAGGGTGGTTTCGCTCCGGTTAGAAACGACGCATCGAGGCTGTCCATAGGAAAACAACAGCGCATGCGTGTTGATCTGGATAAGAGCGGGACGAACGGGCAATTTTAAAATTTTCGGACCAATCAACTACCACATCTGTTGCTTCCATTGCGTGTGTTACTTCGTTTACATAAAGGGCTTTTAGAATGCAAATCAGAAAAATAATTTATGCAACAATGTTGCAAACTCATCCACTTGCTCCAGGTCATGATTCGGACTTTCATGTGAGAACATGACCTTAATCTCTAGATGGCGTGCCGCTGCAGCCAGCGTGAGACGCGCAGCTCAAGAGGGCTGTGTGGC
>NC_137678.1:40327235-40392235 GCF_963989245.1 Nansenia antarctica
ACACACACACACACACACACAGACAGACAGACACAGTCCACATGCACACTACATCCACTTCAAGTTTCCTCTGGCATATTTGCCCCAAAGCCCAAAATCTTACAACCTAATCCATCACAAACAAGGAATTTAAAAACAAATTAATCGTCTTCTGCAATTGTTGTTATTCCCTCTACTTTATGCAGAGATCAAAATCCATTTATTTCTGAAGCACCTTTGGTCGCTAATCGATAAAGGCTGGAAAAACACCCTCCGCCTGTTTGAGGACACTGAGCTGAGTGATGGATGCTAACAAGAAAACGCTTGAGCAAATGGTGTCGGGGAATTGGTTTAAACATTTGAACTGGCACCCTGTTTACTTTCTGTTTACCTTCGCTCAATATGCTCACTATGATGGGTTCAAGGAAGCCGCCTCGCTATCTTGCCATCGCAAGTCCCCTCATGCCCTCCTGGTCGCCTCGGTTACCCAATGTGTTCCCTCCAGCCCCCTGATAAGACCAACCAGGGCCCAATATTCTCCAAAAACATTTCATCTGGGATCAAGAATGATCCGGGTTTCTTTTTCGACTTGCTTTTCAAGGATCAGATCGAGCTGGCTGATTCTAGCCCTTAACACCACTTGAAATCTGCCAGATAGATCCGAGCCTGAATGAATCCGGATCATTCTGACCTAGATTACAACATTTGAAAAAATACTGGGTTCAGGGCAACTGCAATTCAATCCAGAAAAGTACATGTTATTTACCTTTCCTCTTCAGTGACAGCTCCACCAAGTGTACAGGAGAGAGTTTTCTTCATACTGGATGGAGGTTCCTCCATACTGCTCTCACCTGTCATGTCCAATCCTCCCAAAGGGATCCAGGAAGTGAACTGAATTCCGATTGGATTCCTAGTGGAGTTTCCAAAATGCTTCCTGACCAATCGCCTTCCTCAGCTGCCCATTAAGGAGAACAAAGATCTGCTCCGCGCACATCCTCCTCTCTCAGCCTCCTCTCTCAAATCGCTACAATGCAACTCCCAATTATCTGTGACAGCCAGAGCCACCCCCCCCCCCCCTCCTCCTCCTTCCTCACCCCTCCTCTTCATCAAACTTTTAAGCAGAAATGAGGCCAGGGTACGGAAGGCAGCTACACAAGAGGTAAATTAAATCGGAGAGAGAGAGAGAGAGGCCCAGGTACAGCTTTCAAGGAAAGTGGACTTCTAAAAGTACTCGAATGCTGTCACGAAAATAAGGGTTAGCTCTAATGCTTTCATTATGGATCTCTCTACACCCACTCTCCAGCTCTTTCTAAGGGTTGTCTCTCTGCAGCCGGGAGATAGACAGCTCTTATACAGCACCTGTCTGTACTGGAGAGAAAAGTTATAGCACTCACTGAGCTATCTCACTCTGCACCCCTGGATTAGCAACGGCACTTGTTAGACGGTAGGAGGCACACCACTGACACCATAGACCACACACACACACACACACACACACACACATTACATCTGGTATCGGATGACATTTCGGATGAGCTAATAGACCAAAGAGGGGTATAATCCGGTGATCCACCTCTTAGGTACACACACACACACACATACACGTGTACACAGACGTACACATGCACACACACACAGACACATGCACGCGCACTAGCTTCTCCAGTCTGATTTACACACATGGCCAGACCTGTTCTGAAAGGGCAGCCAGACACACAGTGACATTTTGGGAGCGCCTAGCAGTCTCTCATTCAACTCCCCCTGCTCTCCCCCTCTCTCTCTCTCTCTCTCTCTCTCTCTCTCTCTCTCTCTCTCTCTCTCTCTCTCTCTCTCTCTCTCTCTCTCTCTCTCTCTCCTCTCTCTCTCCTTCTCTCTCTCTCTCTCTCTCTCTCTCACTCTCTCTCTCTCCTCCAAGTAAACAAATACTCAGACATAGTCAGACATCCTGCAGAGCACAGAGCTCTGTCATAGATAGATGTGGTTAGTACTGAATCTGTACCTACATGGTGTGTGTGTGCGTGCAAGTGTGTGTGTGTGTTTAATGTAGATGTGGGGGTAGATTAGATAGGTAGATGACTGTTTTATGGCAGGCCTGCTCATGGCTCTCTCGTGCACTACCCTTCGATTCTCTGGACTTTAATTGCCGCTTGAGGCCAAGGGCTTCGGTCATCATGAGTCTCCATTCTGTCGGACAGATGAAAGAGTGATTTCTCCACGGGGTCTCTTTATTGCCTCGTCTCCCTGTATTAAATCTTCTCTAATTTCATCTCTTCGTGATTTGGCCCAAGTCTCTCGCTCAGCGGGCTCAGGGAGGTCCAGATTGGATTGGATGAATTACAGGAGGAGGAGGAGGAGGAGGGGTGTGTGTGAGTGTGTTTGTGTGTGTGTGCGTGTGTGTGTGTGTATACGTGTGTACGTGAGCACGCAAATGTGTGTCCATGCATGTGTGCGCGTGTGTGTGCACACGCATGTGTGTGTGTATGTGAGTAACTTCCCAGTGATTCCAGCACCATATCCTTCTGAGCGGTTCACCCAGCAGCACCACACACACACACACACACACACACACACACGCACACACGTGTGTCTGGAGAGAACATTTACCATTTCCCTCCAGCGACTCCTCTTGTTTCCTCTGGTGTCTGCAGGCCGCTTGACAGACTGAGCTTCCACCCACACAGACAGACAACACGGACGCACTGTAGTCTATGGACTGATCTCAGGTCAGGGCTGAGGAGGAGGACAGAGTCGGAGACAGAGGAGAGCAGCGTGTAATCCACTGAGACGTCCTAGCACAGACAGGACACAGCAGACAGCTGAGCTGACAGCAAGCGGCCTTCCCCTGCACCTCCACCAGACCCCTCTACTCCCCCGTCACTGTCCCCCCATAAACAGCTCTCTCCCCCCCCAGCCTGTCAGCCCCGTGACGGTCCCCCTCAGCCTGATCAGCACGTCCCGTCTGCCGGCTACACACAAAGGAGCGACACACACATACACACACACACACACACACACACACAAACACACACACACAGGGAGTGAATGGACAGACACACACACACACACACACGCACGCACATAACCACAAACACACACACACACACACATGCACACGCACACACACACGCACGCACGCAAGCACACACACACACACACACACACACACACTTTGTCTCACCGGCAGCAGTTCATAAATCATAGAGAAGTGAGTGAATGTAGTGAATCTAGCGTAGTGAATCCCCCAGCATGCTCAGAGGCAATCTCTTACTGCGGCTGCAGCTGCCTGCTGCCCCTCCGTCACCAGACCCAGCTGAATGGAGCCCTTCAGCCAGAGCAGAACTGTGAATCAAAGAAAGGGAATGCTTCCTAAATGGGATCAAACAACCATGAGCAGTCACTATCGTAATTGTTTGATAAAGAATCGAGTACCTAATTCAATCCAGTGTACTTTGAAGAGACAATGAGGCCGAGTTATTAGTAGATTGTAAACATTGTTCAATTATTGTGGGCATACCGCGCGCGGTGTATGTTAATGAAAAACAACTCATCTCACCTCCACTTATTGACATTCTGTGTTATCTGATCATCATCATCAGTCACCACACAAGCTTTCATTAGAAACGTGTTACGAAACATAAATCATCCTACAACACCAGGCAGGACACATTGTTAATGAAAGAGAGAGAGAGAGAGAGAGAGAGAGAGAGAGAGAGAGAGAGAGAGAGAGAGAGAGAGAGAGAGAGAGAGAGAGAGAGAGAGAGAGAGACATCCAGTAGAGAGGTGAGCACAGAGCACTGCTTTTGCTCAGAAATAATGGGTTTGACTTTGTAGTGGAGCCTAAGCTCTGGCTGTGTGCCCCATGGCAGAACCGTTGGCAGGCAACACTGGGGAAGGACACAGGCCTCTGAACAGGAGAAATGTTCTTTGCTGGCAGATTTTCTGACAGTGTAACAATGCATCCATGTAAGGGAATGTTGTTAGCCGAGCCTAGCTTGTACGGTACATCCAGGTGGGCTGCTCTCTTTCTGATTGTATCTGTCAGACACACACAGGGAGATGATGCATATAAGTTTGTTGTCTGAATGTCATTTGCGGTGGCGATTGCTGCACCTCAGTGAACATGAGTAATGGCAGTTACATCAGGGAAACATAATCTGTGTGGTGGTTTTTCAGACCCCGCGGGCAAATCCAATATAGAGAAAAGCTGTAAAATATGCAGTGTAGCTTAATGTCAGAAGAACGAGACGTCAGTGCTGACGGATCGGCTCGCCAGCGGACAGATGAGGCATCTCATCAGACAACTCCTTAAAGACAGAGTGAAAGGGGGCGCGCATCGAAACCAAAGAGCGGATGAAAAGAATTTCTAATTCCTGTAATATCTTTTTTCTCACTTCATTAAAATGTACGATTGCAACCATTAATCATCGCAATAATTAGGGGACAACAAACTAAGGCGCGCTCTCGCTTTTTCTCAGTCTCTCTCTCCCCCCCCCCCTCCCCTCTCTCTCTCTTTCTCTATTGACAGACTCTTATGTTTTTGATGGGGGAGCAGGCATTGACAGGGTAATTTTAGAGAACTGACAGTGCATTAGAGAGCACTGCATCACATTAACGTATTTTTCTGCGGTAGGATACAAGGGGCCTGTCTAATTACTGCTCAACCAAAGCAGAGCCAAAACAGTGTGTTTGTTTGCCTGTGATGATGGCATCAGAAATCTCAGCTCAGTTGGTAGAGCATGGCGCTAACAACACTTAGGTTGTCGGTTTGATTCCTGCTGGGATCATGTGACAGGGTCTGGTGAAAAAGTCCCCAAGTAGGGCAAGACCTTTTACAGATTATAAGTGCCGATTGTAAGCTTTCAAATGATATGTCATACATTGAAATCTGAAAATAGTTTAAGAAGATGCTTATTTGAATGTAGGTACACCTCAAATCAGATACCAGAGAAAAAATTGCTTTGAATCAAAACAGACGCATTTTCTACCGTCGCGTTGGTAGCTAGCTAGCAGCTAAGAAGGAACATTGTTATGAACATCTAACTGCATGTTTAGCACATCACAACATGCTGATAGGAAGAAAAAAAAACATGTAAAAATAGAACAAAAAACGTTTTGGTCATTTGCGCGACTTGAGAATCGCGGACATGCAGACCTTTTCACCAGACCGTGTCGCATATGTACTGAAAATTTATGTATGCACTCACCGCAATGCAAGTCACTTTGGATAAAAACGTGCCATATATATTGTTATTATTAACCCTTGTGTGATGTTCACTTTTTGGACCCTTTCATACTGTTCGGGTCCAGTTGACCCGGGACATCATTGGGGTTTTAAAAGCACTTGTCCTGACACGGTGCTCCTAGTCCCAAGGGTGACCCGTACAAGGGGGTATACTCAGGGCGCAAGAAAGCCCCAAAATAGCCCATAATATTAAAGGGCGCCTCCTGTGGGCACAAACAGGTACTGTACCCAATAATGCACAATAGGTTCTGTGTACACATTCAAAAGTGCATATCTTTTGTTCTGGTGGATCTAGGGGGCTGCCCTTTGGAGAGGCTGGAGCAGAGGATGCTAGTAACAACCCACAAAGTGTCAGACCCCTGGGAATAGGTGTACGACAGCATGATGAGTAGAAGCGTTTTTACGCACATGATGCCCCTAACTTTGAAAATGCAAAATCCACTATAATAAAGACCTGGGTGTCATAAATCATACTTATCTAGGAAAATGTTTAATGAAACAATGTTTTCATTGCTGTTTATTATTTTGAATTTATATTCTCAATTGAATTTCACATTTATCTAATTATAATCAAAGCTGTAAAGAAAATACAGGTGATGAACAAGAATAGAAATGAAAGAACCAAACTAAGATTGTTTTTGCCAATAGCTATGAAATACATCTCTCAAAAATGTCTGCAAATGCTGAATCACAAAACACGAACGGAATGTACACTGTTTTCACTGTCACTGTCGAAATACAGTATTATGTCTGAAAAATCCCAAATAATTCTGAAATACCACTGACTACAATTGTGTGTGCATGGGTATGCCTATCTACACAACACATGAAGCACAGAATGTGACAGTGCGTGTACCTCAAATGTACTTTTTGCAGTTGCTGCATACATTCTGTACAGTGCAAGAAAATGTATTTTTTTTACAATGTTGCACTTCAAAGGGTAAAAAGTGCGAGAGCAGACGGCTTCTTGGCATGGGAAAGCCAGAGCAGAGGTGTGTGAGTGAGTGAGTGAGTGTCAGTGTGAGTGTGTGTATGTTTCTGTGTGTCTCTGTGCATCCGGGCCTAAATGACCCGAACATCTTATGAAGGACATACATTTGTTGGGGTATTGTAGGATGTGTAAAAAAAAAAAAAATCCTTTTACATGTTTTTCATAGAAAATAAGCTAAGGCCATGGAGTTTCAGATTGATAAAATGTATTCTTGTACCATTTCTCTTTAAGTAAAAATGTAAAACGGGTCCGGTTGACCCGAACACCACACAAGGGTTAAAAAGTGGGGCCTGTCTTACCAAAGCAGAGCCTGACAAGGTGATGATGGCATCAATAGCAGTGACTGTTTCAACAGCACAAGGAGGAGAGGAAGCAGAGGAGGGGAGGAAGGGGGGAAGGGAGGAAGAGGGGGGGCATAATTCATCGGAATGGGACTGCCTTCGCCTCCTGAGCACACCGGCTCAGTTTGAGCGCGAGCAGAAAAATCCATTTGGTAGAATCAGTGGCTGAGGATATGTTACTGCAAACTGCAAGGAGAGATTAAGGACTGATACCCCTGTGCTCGCGTCTATCACAGATAATACACACAGGCGGACAGACAAGGCATTTCCCCTGGATAGTGCTGGGGTTTACACATACATACTTACATACATACACACACACACACACACACTATATATACACACCCACACACACACACACACACACACACACACACACACACACACACACACACTCACACACACACAATATATACACACACACACACACTTTCCCTGCAAAGCTACAGTATGCTCAGAGTAATTCCGCCTGGACTTTATTTTCGTATTCCAGGAAACTTATACCAGAGACACATATTCCTTGAATCTCTTTGAGCTGTTTTTATATTTAGCCTTCCAGTGGTTTGGTCTCGCATGGCTGCGCGTGCCTCAGTCCAGGAGCAGCAGAGAGGATCCGTAACGCAACCCTCAGGACCAGGCCTGTCAATTTCATTTTTTTTTCTGGAGAATACAGATTTCTGTCCTTCATGTTGATCCTCTCTTCTTTGCTGTAAGTCTGAGCTGTGGGTCCTGGAGGGAGAGAGAGGAAGGAGGGAGGGAGGGAGCGGGAGAAGGGAAGGAGGGAGAGTGGGAGGGTGGAGAGAGGGAGGGAAGGGGGGAGGGATGAAGGGAGGGGTAGAAGAGAGAGGGAGGGAAGGAGAGATAGAGGGAGGGAGGGAGGGGGAGAGAGAGAGAGAGATCAGGGCTGCTGCTTTGATGAGGCAGGATATTTGATTTGTCTGGTGGGGTTCTCTGACCCAAAGACATGACTGTTGTTCCCTCGTGGAATATGAATGGATGTTTAATGGCTGTCCATCTCTCAATAGAGATGGACAGCCAATGGAATGTCTTCGTTCTAGTTTCTACTATCATATATACTAATTTACTATTATATTGTAAAGTATTTATTAGTCTATTAAATTCATTGATCATGCATATTGGTTTAAAGCTAACTCATGTCTTAAGAGATCTATAAATAACAAATATAATAGTGTTTTTGTTTTCTCAACATTGTAATGTCATTAACAATACATCCAACCTTTTTTCCAGGTAAATTGACTGGGAGTACACTCTCATTTACCGCAACAACAATGACTGGCAGACATCTGCACATTGTGAGTCACCTAATCCAGTATAAGTCCCTATTCTGGGTTCTGCACTGATCAAGAGCCAGGCACCAACTAGCCAACGCAACGAGACAATCCCCCTGATTCAAGCCTCCTTTCAAAAAGCGGCACACATTCCAACCCACTTTCATATTCATTTCCAACCACGGCGCCAAAAAGTGGCACATGGGACCCGCTTTCCCCATCCCAGAGAAATATATTCATTACCATGCAAATTGGTTTGGGAATCGTTGACTAAAAGCATTCTCCATACTTCATTTCAAAGTCTGTAAATGCAATTAATAGGACCCTCATTCACAAGAAAGTGAATTCGCCCTGCAGATAATTGTCATTGTCAGGATCCCATTAAAAGTTTCACCGGGTAAACCCACGCGTTCAGAGGGAAGCCTCTCTGTCACGTTGCTGTGACATGGGGACCCATAAAAGGATAATAAACCCCTCTTTCATCCGCTCTGAATGGAGCCATACTCACAACAAAGCAGCACGAAATGATTTCCAGCGCGATTTCTGAGAGGCCTGTTCAATTACCATCCCGCGAAACAATCTATGCAAATACCTGCCATGGAGGCTGTGACAACCATCGCCTGAAAAGAGAAAAAAGAGAGAGAGAGAGAGAGAGAGAGAGAGAGAGAGAGAGAGAGAGAGAGAGAGAGAGAGAGAGAGAGAGAGAGAGAGAGAGAGAGAGAGAGAGAGAGAGAGAGAGAGAGAGAGAGAAGAGAGAGAGAGAAAGAGAAAAAAAACTCCCTTCATTAGCAAGAGCCAGAAATAATGAAGCCGGAAACAAAGACGGAATGAGAAATGCGCGAGTGAAGGAAGACTCTTTGAGACTCTGCCAAGCTAACCGCAACGAAACAAGTGCAAGGCTACGCACGCAACTTTTTGAGCGATGAGTGCTCATTGTTTTCCAAAGAACCGCGTCCAAACTGAGCCCGTGTGTGAGTGTCTGTGTGTGTGTGTGTGTGTGTGTGTGTGTGTGTGTGTGTGTGTGTGTGTGTGTGTGTGCGTGTGTGTGTGTGTGTGTGTGTGTGTGTGTGTGTGTGTGTGTGTGAGTGTGAGTGTCTGTGTGTCTGTGTGTGTGTGTGTGTGTGTATGTGTGTGTGTGTGTGTGAGTGTGAATGATGCCATTGTCGTCGTCGTCGCACGGACGAGGGGTTCGGGATAACAACGCCCGGTGCCAGTCCATGCGGAAATGCCAGACGAGAGAGAGAGGCATCGCTATGGCGATAAACATTCCTCTGTCATTGTGTGTTATGTGAGAGGAAACCGGCGAGAGAGAGACACCACACAGGGTCATGAGTAGGTTACATCTGCTGTCATACATACAGGCATATTCAATGGCCCTGCTGCACGCCTGGGAGGGGGGCGGGGAGGGGGGCATGTTAGAGCTTTGAGACGGATGGTTGTCTGTATGCGACTAGGCCTGCACACACCCTAATATAATGGTGGAGTGAAGACTCTGGAAGACTTGTTCAATTGACAGTATGTCATGTATCCCCCATGGGGCAATTACAGTAGGTAGAGAGGAGTGCAGGTATGTGTAACATATAACAATTGACATAGGACAGGTGTGTGTCTGTGTGTGTGTGTGTGTGTGTGTGTACATACAGACTTAACAACATAGGAAACACACATATAGACTCAGGTCACTTGCTGCACTGAGGGAGAGAGAGAAAGAGAGAGAGAGAGGGTTATAGATGGGGAGAGAGAGAGAGAGAGAGAGAGAGAAACATCCATCCAGTAGCACAAACAGTGGAGGTAATAATTAAAGCCGAGTGCATGATAATGACGATGCTGTTTTAAATAATGACGATCATATCACACTGGTAAACAACATTAGGACTGTCTGTTAAAAGACGTGGGTTGATATTATCACCTCAACCAGAGAGGTTGGGAACATCGTGTTCTCCAATATCTACCCACAGCCTTTGGATATATCCATATGCTGTATGTATCATTATCGTATAGAGGTGTGAGTCAAGCCTGTCCCTCAAATAGTGGTGCAGTTAGAACCGATAATTGAGGGCAACGTCACTGTAGAGTATAAACCACCTTGGTATGGACGTGTGAGTAAAGAGTCAAAAGAAGGTGAGAGCCATGTGCAACTTATTCAAAGACACTGGAGTGATTCAGAATCCAAACATTTGAAAGGGAAATCACACACTTGGATGAGCACGACACGAATGAAGTCAAAGGTGGGTTGTGGTCGTTTAAGTGCATGATATCCCTTTTCAAATGGTGGCTACCACCTCAGTAAAGAGGTTTGTAGGAGACAGCCAGAGCTAATAGGTCTCGCTGATCCTATTTGACCTCCATTCACACTCTAGCCAGCGACTGAGATACAGAAATATATATTATTTTGTATTATTTAAGCAATATCACACGAGAGGGAGTGTGTTATACTGAATATCAGCACGGCTGTGATTCGGTCATAGGTACGAGACCGCAGGCCGAGTACCGAAGACAATCGACCTCGAGTGTGATATTGCTTTTATACAACAGTTCTACAGCGCAATTTATTAATTAACAGTAATAAGTGACAACAGATTATTATTTGTTTGTTTATTTAATCATTTATTTTGGCTCCGTCAAGAAAAAATTGTTCCGCAACGGGACTGTTCAACTAGACCAGCACAAAGCCCAAGGTAGCTGCTGATGCTGTAGTGCTCCCCTTTAGTTGTCCGGATGGACCCAAAAAACTGCCTCAGGACTGTATTTAGCTCTGCCTTCTCAATGGACTGAATGTTGATGTCTATATGTTTAAGGCTTAGCCAAGTCTGGAGGCAGTTCAAGGCCCATGTTGTTTGCCTTACGGTGTTAATTTCATTTTTACTCTTCTCCAATTTGTCCAGGTCGGCCGGTGTCATATCAGCACACCTGGGGGTTTGCACTGAAGTACCTTCGTCCTCTCCTTCTGATTCATAATTTAAGTCAAATGTTATATTTGGAAATATATCCATCTTCTGTTTCTGTTGTAGGCTAGGCTATATGACCGTTAATGTAGTCTAATTAACGGTAATTTAACACCTGTGCGGCGGAGTGATACATATAGTTAAAAGTCCCAGTGCTGTTATACTATATATCGTAACTCATGGAATGCCTCTTGTCCAATCAAATTACTTGGTCGGAACTAACTGTTGTATAATATACTATATTTCACTCCTTAGGACTACTTTGCACATTATCACCATCTCTCTGATACCTTATTGACCAGGAAAATGGCTAGTATCCTTTATCTGACAACGTTAGTACTGTAGGCGTCAACTCTCTCCAAGACGCTGTGAGAGAAAATGATTATATGTAAAAGACATTTTCTACATTTAAGATTCAAACTTTGGATATCTAGGGCAAAGCTATATAAACTGATTTCCTGTTGTAACCACACAATGAAACCAGTTTCTCCACTTGAAGCTTGACATTGGCTAGACAACAGACACATTTAAATGATTACAATGACCTGATTGCTCTCTTTCACTTCTGACCTACATCTAGATGGACTAAGCCATCTAGAACAGTTTTGGACCTTTGTGTTCCCCCAGACCCAGTACTCTAGAAGTGGACTGAACCAGTTGTAGCCTTTTGTGTTCCTTTTCCACCTTTGTGTGTCTAGGAGAAAGTGGGGGCCGATTCCCCCTTAACCTTCATCCCCCATCATCTTCCTCAATGTACAAACCCACACCCATTGCTCATGATTGGTCTAGACCTCACCCGATGGCGGACTTCTTTTCTTTGGGTACCTGAGTGCATAAATACTGAGATGAAATGAATGATCTGGACTTTGAGAGGAACTTTGAATCTTCAGATGCGTCTGACGAACCTGTAAACTTCCTCCTTCTGCAGAAGAATATTAAATATCTTTTTTTATACATCTTGAAACGAAACAGGCTGCCATTATTGAATAATTTGCTCTAACAACGCTCTCAGGTGGAATAAGATGTTCCCAACCTCTCTGATTGAGAGATGTCAGAAGAACGAGACGTCAGTGCTGACGGATCGGCTCGCCAGCGGACAGATGAGGCATCTCATCAGACAACTCCTTAAAGACAAAGTGAAAGGGGGTGCGCATCAAAACCTGACGCTCTCAGGTGGAATAAGATGTTCCCAACCTCTGATTGAGGTGGTATATCAACCCACATGTTATTTACCAGTACGATGTACAGGGGCCTGTACTCATATGAGGGTGACAGGGTTTGAGCATGTACTAATAACCATAATTTCAAACTCTTTTCGAAATCATCATTATGCTCATGCATTAATTATCATCCACACTATATGTGCTACTGGTTCTCTCTCTCTCTCTCTCTCTCTCTCTCTCTCTCTCTCTCTCTCTCTCTCTCTCTCTCTCTCACACACACACACACACAGGCAGTGAGTCACCTGAGGCTGTGGGTACTTAATATTTTGTTGCTGTCTGTCTGTACAATACATATGCACACCTGCACAGACACAAGTACACATACTCCTCATGTTTCCCGGATGGCATACAACCATATTTTAGTTCCACTGCATCAGAATCTGAATTTATTTTATTACATCCAATGTAGAAGTACACAAGAGTAAATGTCTTTGGCTTTGGTTCTTCAACATGATACAAAATCACAATAATAAGAGTAAAGTAAAATAAGTAAAGTAAGTAATAAATAATATAGTAGTAATGAAGTGATAAAGTGATGGTGGTATCATACTATAGTGGAACCAGTCGTACTACAGTGGAATCAATAGTGCAACATAGATAGAATAGAATAGAATAGAATAGACTTTATTGTCGTTGTACAGTTGCCTATAAAATGAAATTGTAGTGGCTCTTCCGAAGGTGCAAAAAAAAAGAGAAAACATATTCACATATTCACAAACATATACACATATAAGATAAACATTTATGAACATGTCTTATGTCTACTGTTCAGTGTTCTGATGGTCCATGGGTAGAAACTGTTGGACAGCCTGTTTGTTCTAGCCTTTATGCTCCTGTACCTCACTCCAGAGCGCATCAGGCTGAACAGGTGGTGACCAGGGTGGAGGTGGTCTTTAAGAATCATTCCTGCTCTGGAGAGGCACCGAGAGCGTGCCACGTCATCCAGGGAGGGCAGGGGACAGCCGATTATTTTTTCCACTGACTTCACCACTCTCTGCAGTCTCTTTTTGTCCACTACTTTGCAGCCAGCGTACCATGCTGTGATGGAGAATGTCAGCACACTCTCAATGATGGAGTGGTAGAAGGTTACCAGCAGCTTCTCCTCCACCCTGTTTCTTTTGAGAACTCTCAGGAAATGGAGTCCCTGCTGGGCCTTCTTTACCACCGCACCGCAGTACAATACATTTTTCTACGGTCGCTAAGTCACAATACTGAAGTCACAGAGTCACAACTCTTCATACAGTCAGCGAAGCAGAAGTCCATGTGGGCCAAACTGACTCTTACTCTGTGATTTGTGCATTGCTTTCATACAAAATGCATTCAATGACCATGTTCTCCAAAATCCATAACACTTCACTCATTCAAACTCCCCCACCTGCAAAACACTATGTATTTGCAACACATTTTTTCATTGTTAACATACTGTGTTCAAAACTGTGAAGAACACAATCATATTCCTATCATATATGACAGAAAGCTCTCAATAAACAGTAGTACGACTTTTGCACAGTGTTTGAGTGTGCAGATGCTGTTATTTTGCACTCTATTGATAGTCTTCAGTTCCAGCACCTCAGCAAAGTCTGATAACGGATGAGCGATGGTATTTTCACTATTTGCAGTAATCATATTGAAATGTCTAGAAAATATTAGCAGAATATATACAATGAAATGAAATAGACTAGATGCATTGCCAGGGAAGACATTAGATGTGACCAGATGCAGACCAGAGGGTGGACCAAAACCCTCAGGAGTGAGGCATTTATGGTGTGATTGCTATTGTATTGTAGGCCTGGAATTTCTGTTTTTCTTTTTTGTTTGTCTTCCACTTTATTTTCCACTTTTCATTTTACACAAGTAAATGTAGTGTACTTTGAAGTAAATGTACCGTAAGTTACTTTCTGCAAAGATACTGAAAAAAAATACACTAAAGGATAGAAGCAAATTGCAGCATTTCTGATTCATTCTTGTTGCCTAATACTTTACAGTTGTACAGTCAGCTATTCTGTCTATGATAACTATGAATCAAAAAATGTTAGAATGAAATATTCATTCTTGTGAAAATCATTCAAACTATGTAATGCTCCCTGTTGTTAGTGTTTTGTAAGTCAGAATGTTATGAATGACAGTGTATGCTTCTGAGTGAACATTGTTGCCAGTGTGGAACTGACACAGGTTGTGACCAATAAATTAACTACTAAGGCATGACACAACATGTCTCATCTAAGGGCCACATTTCATAACCAACACTACTGTGTGTGTGTGTGTGTGTGTGTGTGTGTGTGTGTGTGTGTGTGTGTGTGTGTGTGTGTGTGTGTGTGTGTGTGTGTGTGTAGGGGAGATGAAACGGCCACATGTGATATATCCATGGCAACCTCGATGGTATATAAAAAGCTGAATAGAATTTCATAGATGGAATAACACAGGATGTACAGGCACCTGCTACCTGGTAAGTCTGTTGAGACTGAGAGGGATCCATCTATCCATCCATCCACCCAAGCAGTGACCAGGGCAATTGCTGGCCCAGAGGATGAGGAGGGAACTGGGCATAGACTAGCAGATGTGCCTGCCCCCTCTGGAGCAACTGGCTAGTACAGAGAAAGCGGTGCCTTCTGTCTGTCTGTCTGTCTCTGCCTGCCTGCCTGCCTGCCTGCATCCATGCCTGTCCATGCTTGCCTGCCTGTATGTTTGTCTACCTGTCACTAAGTATGTCTGTCTGTCTGCCTGCCTGCCTGCCTGCCTTCCTGCCTGTCTGTATGTCTGTATGTATGTATGTATGTATGTATGTATGTATGTATGTATGTATGTATGTATGTATGTATGTATGTATGTCTGTCTGTTGCATGGATTACAGTTCCCATGGACTCGAGCATCTCTCTAACAAACATCTCGCTCTGAACTTTAACACAGACGCTCTTTGGCTTCAACAACAGGTCCTCTCAATAATCCCCCTTGCCTCCGTTAATCAAGGCTCACCGGCGGTGAGAGGCGGCGCTCCCGGGATCAGGAAGTGGCTCCTCGCAGCTCAGCGGGGCGGTGAGCGGAGTTCAAAGCTGGGCCCAATAAAGGAAGGAAGTCGCCTGTCTAGACAGATCAAAGAGATAGCTGAGAGAAAGGTCAGGTCTCAGACGATCACAAACAGCTACAGGGACATCAGGAGAGGCACCCTCCTAGTGCATTACCGGGAACAGCCGTGCTGATGACAGAAGGTTGGGTATCATGGAGATAAAGCTTTACTGGTGTGTACCATATAAGCCGGTGCTGAACACCCAACCTGACCCAACCTCTCCCCACAACTAATAACAACAGTTATGAGTGGGATCCAACAAAACAGAAGCTCTCTGTGAAGTCGGACCTGACTCGGGATTACATGCATTGGAGCAATGAAGAGCTGTACATTCTTTTGTTTTTTTCCCCCGTTCAACATAACATTTTGTAAAATGTGGAAAATAGGATTGTTGCTTTTTAAATGCTAAATACAGAATATCAACATTGAAAATGCGTCTGAGGTAATATTGAGAGCATGTTGCCATATATAGAAGCTGTTTGTGTGTTATCTAGCTGTCCTTCTGATGCCCAGAATAAATTAGCTCTGAGCTGGCTGTTACTGCAGAAATGTATTCCGTAATGTCCTACAACAAGTCCCTCCATATACAGAGTTTAGCTGTGGTGCAGCATACCCCCCCATAATTCAGTATGTGTATTCATGCCGAGAAATCCATTCTCCCCGCCGTAAACTGTTTGTGGTTTGGTAAATCCTGTCACACCAAAAAAACGGGGAAAACCCCCCCGAAAAAATAAAAACAGTACGAGAATGGGAAACATATGTAGGCCACAGCTCGTGCCCTGTCTCCTGGTTGGAACTAATGCAGCGAGCGCTGGGCAGAGCGTGCCGCGTGCCAGGACGAGGTCTGCCGTACCTGCTGTACCTGACCCGATGCCAGGGCCGAGTGGGCACGGCGCCAACCTCTGGATCTGGCTCTCTAATTCACCGCCTATTCATGCGCTATTTTTCCATTTAAAACAGGCTTACAGTCCTTAAGTTGTGATGGCAAGAGAGGGAGGGAGATGGGGGAAATCGCTCTAGTGGAAAATGGTATTCAGCTTCAGTACTCGTCGGTTAGAATAACTAAGCATAACTCAGAGCTCTGGGTCTTTCATGTCACTGGGTAGTAGGGTAGTATGTCGCTCTGTAGGCTTCAGCAGTATCCCCCATGGTATGTAGCCTATCTCCGTCATGATATAGAAAAAAATACACATTATACAGGTAATCGACAGACTAAACTGTTGACATAGACCTGAGGACACATGACAGGCTATTTATGGCCAATAATCAATAAACCTTTTATGTTGCAAAGTCATGTAATTGGCTTAATAATGCTATCAAATAAACATCTTAAGTTGACCAAGGACAAGTCACGACCGGCGCAGATAATGGAGGTCGTGCGGTGCAGGAACATGTTGCTATTCAGGACTATGGACAGCGACGGAACTAAAGCAGTTATAGGCGAAGATCGTTGTCACTGTCCAGGGTTCTGAACGTGATGCAGGCTTGCTTCTCGTGTCTTGAGGGCCTCCCTATAACGTTTTCGCGTAGTCGAAACGCATTTTCTCACGCACACACACACACACACACACACACACACACACACACACACACACACACACACACCGTGCACCTGTGAGCCTCCCGGTATATGTCAGATTTCAGAGGTCTACCTGCATCGGGAGGCACCTGTTAATTCTCCATCTAAGGACTCAAACTATGCGTTTTAATGTTCAGGACACAGGCATAACAACACGTTTAAGGTAGCATCAATATTGATTCCAAAATCAATCTCCGTCCTACAGTTAATGACTCGGAGGGACTTACGACGCATAGTGCGCGCAGCTCCCTCTCTCTCTATCTCTCGCTCTCCTTTCCTTTCCTCCTCAGGTTGATCTCGGGTATATCTTTACCATCTGCTAGTTTGTGTTTGAGAGCAGTCAAATGACTTTTCCTCTGGAGTGAAACCCTTATATGCATAATCGGATTTTGCAGAACCCATTGATTTAACTAGTTGACTCTCGCCTTTACCGAGGAGGTAGTGCATATGATATGCACAGATCCTCCTCTACCACATGTGTAGACTATAAAGGGTTTACGATGTTGCGGTATAAATGATTGAATCCGTTAAGGCTTCTCTACTCGTGGCATTGGAGATCTAGACAGTGCAGTCCCGTTCTCCTCAGCTACTTTCTGCTCCTTGGAATTACTCATCTCTCATACGCACGCATTACGCACGCTAATTCAAAGCGCATCGAGATATAGTCGCAACCTTTTATTTTTTTGTTTCTACTGTTTAGTCCAAGAAGATGTTACCTTTTTTACGCACTGGCTGACCGGCCACCTACGAGATTTTGAGATGAGCAGCTCGTTTTCAGCATGTCTTTTTTAGGGATTACACGCGGAGAGAGGCGCTTTGTCGGAGGACGACCTAGCTGGTGAAAATTACTTCGTATTTTTGTTCACGGAAGCTCTGTTCAATGGCTTCGAATCCAAGGTTGACAAAACGCAAGGATGCCAATTCCTGGCCGAGGATGTCTTCAACTTTATGGGGTGTGATTCTGTTGACCAGCCTGCTAATTATCTACTGCGGTAAGTCTTCGATTCGTTTTAGCCCAGACACTATATTATTATTGGCTCACATGGGGAAAATTCTGCGTTGAGGGCGACCGTGTCACTGTGTTGCTTTGACATCAAAATTATGCGACAGCATATCGGAAATCACTTAACCCTATTGGTTTTCTCACTCTGACAAACTGTCATCTTGCTAAATTATTGGAAAACTGTTTTGTAAAAAAAACTCAGACGCGCACAAACACACACACACACACACACACACACACACACACACACACACACACACACACACACACACGCACACACGCACACACACACACACACACACACACACACACACACACACACACACACACACACACACACACACACACACACACACTCACCCCATCTCCAGCAACACCAACCAGAATTTATGAACAATGAAAAGTCTTCTGTATTTTGCACCCCTTCCATATCTAAGTTATACATCCTAATTATTATTAATTTATCTGAATATATTGTTCGATGTCTGTAGCAAGAGCTTACCATCATCATCCTCTATTTTACAAACCTTGACAGATCATGTACAAACTGAGCAGGCAGCCAATTTATCATATGCATAAAGCTATTACAGATATCATTCATAACCTTCAAATAAACACTACCTATACCCCCCCCCCCTCTCTCTCTCACACACACTCACACACGCACACACACACACACACACACACACACACACACACACAAACACACACACACACACACACACACACACACACACACACACACAGACACACACACACACACACACACACACACACACACACACACACACAGACAGACACACATGTCATCGTCATCAACCACCATCTCCTCCACCACCATCAGAATGTATGAACAGTGTTTTGTTTTCAGTGTGTTTTGCACCCCTGCAGTATCTATTTTTATACAATGTAATTATTATTAAGGGCTCACCATCATCTACCACACACACACACACACACACAAACACACACACACACACACACACACACACACACACACACACACACACACACACTTCCCCCTTGAGCACACTACATTAGAGAGTAGGCCTACGCTCACGTGGGAATATGTGAAATTAGTCGCATTGGTTGCCTGGTTAGAAATCACCATCACCATTATCCACACACTAACAGGACTGTCAGCCATCTTTCCGTTTGTACAATCAATCTGTTTCTATAACGAATCAAGCAATGAATATGATTTCTATTTCTGACTCATTTTCACTATTACTTCATTTGACACTTTATTTTTCCAAACATGTGCGTATGCACCTGAAGAATACAGACTTCAGGTGAACAATAAAAATCCCGTTAATAAGATTGGCGTTTGACCATGTAAAGCATGATGCCTGACTCAATGTAGCAACACTGCTATCCCCCCAGGAAATGTGCTGTCACCCTCCCTGAGTCTCCCCAGGGAGAGATCCAGCTGGCACAGAGGGTTATGTGTGAAAATGGAAGCTATGTGCATTAACCATGATAAGCCCATTAACAGCTAAGCTATTTCATTAGCCGTTAAGCTAATGACTAATATAATCATTCCGTTGTCTAGGGGCACATTTACTATGTTGGATAATAAAAATGTAAACGTAAAAAACGTTAAAAAAAGGTTCCTGCTCCAAATCTTTCTCTAGAATTGGCTCAGCTTCGGTGATACACATAGACCCGAGCAGAGGGGATTGAATCAGTTTTTAGTTTTCGCTTATTGTATCTTGGTAAATGAACAGAAGGTGTGTTTTGATCACATACACCGGGGCCTGTTTAATCACTGGTGCGGCGTCTCTGAGATCTTCCTCTCCAGACCTGATTGATCCCCGGCTTGTGTCCAATCAATGGCCAGGCTCGGGTGTTTGCTCTGGTCAGCAGTCAGAGAACCACGAAGATGAAGAAAGAGCATCTGGCTTATTTGATTTTCACCTCTCCTGTCCCTGAACCCCTGTGGCGGTCTCTCACTCTCCTTTGTCCTGGCCCTTTTTTTCTTCTCTCCGAGTTTTTTTTCTTCAGACGCTCTGTATTCACAAGCTTTGGTTTGTTTAGTTTTACCACAGAGAATAGAACAGTTTACCCTTGCGTTGGCCTGTCTCTCTTGTCCTCTCTGGGAACTGGGTGTTAGATTAGATTAGGCTTTTGTATGTTTGGGTTTTACCCTTGTCTCTTTTGTACCTCCCCCTGTTCCTTTCTGTTCCAGACTTTGTCAGTTTCTCTCAATCTCTTGTCTCCTCTGTCCCGGTCTGTCCTTTTGTTCTGTCCTCCCTCCCTCCTGTCTCTTATGTCCAGCCCATAATGGATCGTGGGACTGTGGCATGACCCAGTTGTTATCTGGGAGACTGGTCTCAGGCTTGACTGGCTGACCAACGGACGTCCTTCTCCTCCGTGACTCTGAGTGTGAGCTGATGCACTGACAGAACCTGGGGGTCGCTAAAGGAAGATCCAGGCTTATTTTGATACGTCTCGCGAGATTTACCAAAATAAGCCTAGATTCTTCTCTAGCAACGTTGATGGAATACCCCCTGGCCTGATGATGATGATGATGATGATGATGATGATCTATGTTTGCTATGTTGATACACACCCTTGTACCATGCCTTCAACTGTTCAAATGTATTTTTCAGTGCCCCACCAAGTTACAGGGGAGAAATTGGAGAACTGTGATTATAGCTGTGGCTCATATGGAGGCTGTCTCTTAATATTAGCATCTGACTGTACAATTTGCCATCCTCACTGAGAGGCCCCTGCAGAGAAAGGGAGAGAGACAGAGAGAGAGAGGAGAGATTGCACTTGAGTGTAATTCGGCTATTCAGCTGACGACTGGTTATATTTTTTGGGTAGATGTTCTGATTAGGTTAGAGTGTTGCAATAGCCACTGATTATGTTTATTGTTAAGCGGATTACAGGGAAAGATCTGGAAAAGAGAGAGAGAGAGAGAGAGAGTTAGTGAGTTTTATTCTGGGCACTAGCTCCCTCCTCTGGATGCTACTTGACATGCATTTGTTTTCTGGTGATAATGCTCATCCATCGGCTACGCTTGTTAGCTTTGAAGCATGAATGACGAGGCCACGGAGGTAGCGGTTGGTTCATCATGCAATATGTGTTACATGGGAGGCTGGTGGAGGTAAAAAATCGGAGGACGAGCTCATTGTAATGGAAGTAATAAAATGACCAATGGTATCAAACATGTCACGTCATGCATTCAATGAGCCTGTACTCCAATTTCTACTCCCACAAGCCTCCCCTGGTTTGCAAGCCTTATGGATATACAAAGCAGCTGCAAGTCATTATCAACCTAAAGGCTGGTACAGTACAGATGCTGTTGCTGGTTGCTGGTATTACTTGTGTAATAACTTGTACTACATTGGAAAAATGTAAAAAAAGGGATTTTCTACAAGCCATTGTTTGCTCTTATAAGACATCCCTGCCTGGTTGAGAGATAGAAAAAGAGAGGGAGAGAGATGGGAGGGGAGAGAGAGAGGGGGGTGGGGAGAGAGAGGGTGAGAGTGAGAGAGATAGAGAGATAGAGAGAGAGGGGGAGAGAGAGAGAGATGGAAGGGAGGGAGGGGGTGTTGAGGGAGAGATAGCACAGCCTGTCCCATCTCCTCTGCTGAACCAGCCTCAGGGTCAATTACAGGAGAGCAGCTGAATCATACCTGCTCCTAATGTAATCCCAGTCACATCCACCCAGCACACCATCACTGCACAGGGCCACCACCCACCCAACACACCTTCACTGCCCCCGGCCACATCCACCCAGCACACCTTCACTGCACAGGGCCACCACCCACCCAACACACCTTCACTGCACCCAGCCACATCCACCCAACACACCTTCACTGCACAGGGCCACATCCACCACCCACCCAACACACCTTCACTGCACACGATCACATCCACCCAACACACCTTCACTGCACACGACCACATCCACCACCCACCCAACACACCTTCACTGCACAGGGCCACCACCCACCCAACATACCTTCACTGCACACGACCACATCCACCCAACACACCTTCACTGCACACGACCACATCCACCACCCACCCAACACACCTTCACTGCACACGACCACATCCACCACCCACCCAACACACCTTCACTGCACAGGGCCACCACCCACCCAACACATCTTCACTGCACACGACCACATCCACGCAACACACCATCACTACACCCGGCCACATCCACCCAACACACCTTCAGTGCACCTGGCCACATCCACCACCCACCCAACACACCTTCACTGCACACGGTCACATCTACCCAACACACCTTCACTGCACCCAGCCACATCCACCCAACACACCTTCATTGCACAGGGACACCACCCACCCAACACACCTTCACTGCACAGGGCCACATCCACCACCCACCCAACACACCTTCACTGCACACGACCACATCCACCCAACACACCATCACTGCACTCGGCCTCATCCACCCAAAACACCTTCACTGCACCCGGCCACATCCACCCAAAACACAGGGCCACTAGCTAATCACAGCATAGTCCGAAACAATCCCTCACACACCCACGCACACACGCACACACACACACACACACACACAAACACACATGACTGCCACCACATACCCAGTGCATCCCAGCACCAGCTGCGCTTTCTCCGCCCCACACACACACACACACACACACACACACACACACATCCACTGGAAACGTGCCAGCACCCCACTGTCTCAGAATCAGAGTCGTCTGATGTTTCTCCGTTAGTTTAGGAGTCTCTGTCCTCCAGCTGAATCAATAGAGAACTGGTCTGACTGGGAGGGAGGATGCCTGAGGGCCAGTCACTGGGACAGCCCAGTATGATGTCGTCTGATCATCAAAAGCACCTAATACCTCGCCCGAGGAGCCCAGGACAGAACACACTTCTGTGTTTTTTGTTTTAATCTTCTGTGGGTTTAATCCTCTTTGGGTGTTAATCTCCATCTCTGACATGGAAAACAAACTTCTTTACAGACGCCTTTATCCAAAGTGACTTACAACAAATAAATGTTTCTAAGTAAGCGAATCATTTATCCATCAGTCATAGCAAGAAAAGTAATCTATGCTGGGGCCAGGGGCCATTGGCAGTTCTGATGCTAGAAGAAGGATTTTATTTAATTTATTTGTTACCTGAAAATGCTTGTATTTGTGCTGGAGGTGAACACGCACATATGTGACACATTCTAGTCTTTTGGTCCGCATATCGGACAATCAAAATGTTCAGACTTTTCTTTTGAAACACGGAACTACGTTTCAACGTTGTGGAGAATCACAACACAAACTTGCGCAATGGATCCGGTGAGTAATCCCCACTGGTACCTAGTTAACTATAACACTACTTTACATTGTTACCTAGTTAACTAGAACACTACTTTACAATGTTAGCAGGCTCACAAAACAAGCTGTGTTAGTTGACTAGCGATATGTTTTCAATTTTTTAAAAAGAAAATTCTGATCATTCCATCAGATCGGTATGCGGACCAAAGCATTAGAACGTGACACATACATGTATATGTATATTTTGTCCTATTTCCAGAGTATAGACTGGAGGCTGCTATCTCTGCATCCAAGGGTGACCATTCAAATTCACAACCCATGAACCAGTTGAGTTTCCACCAAGAAGGTGTCAGGAATGGACCTCACGAAAATGGGTCTACAGGCCGCATGAAAATTTGATGAGCTTGGAGGCCTTACACAATTTTTACGACCATGGATGTCATCTCTGATGGGGGAAAAGTTCCCAGACTCACTGCGTGATGTGTGTATCACAGATGGGCCGGCGAGCGCTGGCAGAAGATTAAGGACTTTGTGACTTATAAAATATTGATAAATGATTTTGTTCGGCATGCATGAACATCCGTCAGATACAGGCTGGCAGCAGAGTGAAGCTTTTCTCTCTGTGGTGTAAATGATCACATCCCTGTCATCCATACGGGGTTATTAACTGATTAACACGGAAGTGGTTTGTCTTTTATATGGCACAGGTGGCTGAAATGCACATGACATACATGTAGATTGGTCCGTTTTAGTTTTCTATAAATACAGTGAGACAGTGAGGCAGTGAGGCAGCGGATTATGCAGTATGGAAACTAACCTAGGTTGGCCCTCGCCTGATAAAACAACTTTTGAGTCATTTAACCATTATTTATCCAGGTTAATCTCATTGACTCGCTTTTTCAAGAGGGATCTGATCCAAAATGAACTGTCGCTCGCACCAGATGGTGGAAACAAAATAAGAGAGCAATATGAAGGAGATGGATAGTGAGGCTTGTAATTGAATGAGATGCCTGCATTTCTCCGGGTGTTGTTGTGAGATGAAGCCCCTAGGCATTAGCTCGGGGGGCTAAGGCAACACGTCCCCAACCACCTTTGCTGCAGCAGCCGAGCTCAAAGTCAAACGACGTGACTGAGGCACGACACAGCGTTGCATGCTGCTCTCTGTGGAAACGGCAAATCAATGACGATTGCCTTTTCAATCTGCAACTCCGACACCTCACAAACGGACGGCCTGAGAAAACAGCAGACATGCCGTTCAATTACAGCCCTCAGTATCCATCGCCTCTGTATTACCATCTTATTTGTTTCCACCATCTGTTACGACAATTAATTTTGGAGGCACCCTGGAGGATAGCTTGATGAAAGAAACCTGCAAGACCATCCATCTATGTCATGGCTGCGTGAACAGAAGACCACAACAATCACTTCTCGAAGAGAGGAGGGTGTTGATAGAGGTGAGAGTGCAGGTGTTTTGTTAGTTTTTGTTTCTTCTTTTTTGGTGGGGGGGGGGAAACAAAAAACTGTTTGTCTCTATAAAGTAGGAGAGAGGGAAGGAGATTGAGGGTGGGAGAGAGAGAGAGAGAAAGAAAGACACACAGGACAATGAGACAAAAGCAGGTGGATGAAATTGCTCCATCCACCAATCGGCAGTCAGGGGAATCAAGTCGGCTAATACGATGAAAGAGTCAGCCAGAGTCTAGCGGCAGAATCGGAGACTTCAGAAGTAGAAACAAATATTACATTAGAAGAGACAAGCCCATTTGTCATTGGGTGTGAGAGGTAGTTATGCAGCAATATAGGGGGGCGCTGCCTACTTGATACATGTTAGTGTGGGGAGGTAATGGTGTCCAAGTCAAATCCGTTCAATCAATTGTCTCTTGTCCTACAATGACTCCCACGCACACTTAACGCCATAACAGACCACCCCCGGAAGGTTCTACCGCTCCAGAACGTCTACCAGCCAACAGCTCAAGGACACGCTGACAGGGCTGGGCAGCTTTGATGTTGGTAGGGGCCGAATAAAGTGTGCTCTCACTTTGATGGGGCCGCAATGTGCACACGTGCACACACACACATATGCACGCACAAACGCACGCACACACACACCACACACTCACACACACACACACACACACACACACACACACACACACACACACACACACACACACACAGTTAACTCATTTATGCATTTATACTATCTCTCATAAGCAATTGTATATAACATTTTATATAATACAATTGTATATAAAAAACTTAAAATAATCTCACAATACAATTGTGTTAATTGTGATAATTGAATAAAGGTTCTTGAGCATAAGTATCTTTTTCAAGGGAGCCAGTGCAACCTTGTCTATTTCAAATTTATCAGAAAAATCACAGTGACATTATTGTATTCTTATTATTTATGTATTGCATAAGAGAGAATAAACTATTGTATTTGATGCAAGCAACACTACTGGATAAGACTTTAATGAAAGTCAAATCTGATAGGTCAGCTTTAAATATCTTGTAAATAACAAATAACACTTTTTTTTTTAAATAAATTGACCGATGGGCCGCAAAAAAGGGTGGCTAGTTGCCAATCCCAGATCAATGACATAACTGCCTCTTGGCAGTAAGCTTTAAGGTGCATTACCTGGTTGCTAGTCTCAATTTGGACTCTATTACAAGGATTCAAGGTGACTCCATGTGGCATCACATACTAGAGGCAGGAACAACACTGCTCCTGAGAACACCTCTGCTATTGACAGATTCTCTGATCCACAGTGGGTGAACATCCCACTCTGCTATCATCGACGTCTCCTGCTGCGGTGTGACTTTGTGTGCTATTTATGTGCTGTTTCTGCTCCGAGTCGGTCATTTTTTGGTAATGCAGACCACGGTGTCGTGAGAAATTGGCATCTTAGAATCTAAGTGAAGTGCCTGCAACAAAGACATGGATTTGGTATCTTGACCTGGTTGTCTGATTACATTGAGTCGCTACTGTATGGAATTGAAATGAAGTCAGTGTTGAATGATGATGATCCCTGCTCTCTCTGGCTGGGTTGACAAGGTGATGGATGAGTCACCATGTACAGTAGAGAGAGAGAGAGAGAGAGAGAGAGAGAGAGAGAGAGAGAGAGAGAGAGAGAGAGAGAGAGAGAGAGAGAGAGAGAGAGAGAGAGAGAGAGAGAGAGAGAGAAAGAGAGAGGGAGATAGAACAACTGGAAAGAGGCAGAAAGAAAGAGGGGGCAAGACAACTAATACAAAGAGAAAGAGAGAGAGAGAGAGAGAGCGGGAGAGAAATACACAGAGAGACAGACGCCTTTAAGAGCTTTCTGTGAGAGACACAGCAGCCGGAAATGAACCCTGAAGGTACTCGTTCAGCCAGAGCAGTGTAATTCCAGCTGATACTTTCCTACATGTGAAACATGGCTTGCTTAAGCCTGTCTGGCAGCCTCTGGAAATGGAAGGGGGGTGTATCTCCTCTCCCCCTCTCCCTCTCATCCTCTCCCCCCCCCCCCCCCTCTTTCGGTACACCCCCCCCCCCCCCCCCTCATCCTCCCCTTTAGCACAGTGATAAAGTATTCCATTGTTACAGTGACAGTCGAAGCATGTGAGTTATAAGTAGGGCACTTCAGGGTTGAAATCCTCATTATCTCCCACAACAGGGCCCATGTGATGTATGTTCTGTTGCATGACTCAATGGGAGCAATTAATGCCAACGTCCACATGTTAATGATAAGCCTAGGATGCGCACTGACAGCTTTGCCTTTGTCACATAAGTTTGAGTATGACAGTTATAATCCAACGTGTCTCCCATAGCCTATATACCAGGTTTATGACGTGTAGCGTTTGCTTCCTGTTTCCCAAGGAGATTTAGAACACTGTCACATCTAAGGCAACATCGCAATAAAAACCAAATTCAATTTCTTGTCATTTTTTTTCGTGTTTATATTCCCTCTGCTGCACAATAAAATATTTAGTTGGAGGTGGTATGTGTACCGTAGGATGAATAACAATATGCTTGCCATAAACTCTAATGTTGAGGGAGGGCTATTTAACTTTTCTGGTTTTCATTACCATGGAGATCAATGGTATCAGGAGAAGATGTTTGCCTCTCCCAGATCCCAGATTGAATCTTTTGTTCCGTCAGTGAATGGTGTTACAATCTCAGAGAGTCACGTAAATGCAATTACTTCATTTGTCAATGTCCAGAGTGCGGGTCTCTCTACGAGTAGGCCTACAGATCGTCTTCCGAAAGAATGCCTCTGTATTTTTTACAATTCCATTCCCTATTCCTTCGTGGTCTCCAATATGACTTAATCACAGGAATAATTATTACAAAAGAAGAACATTTGTAATTTCATCTATTCCTTTATCTTGCAGAGATAGTTTGGAGGACATTAGAGGGACGTTGGTGAACATTAGATGGAAGAAAACCCAGCAGATATCTCGCCCCAAAAGAAATGCATTATTCATAGAACGACATCAATTAAAGGAATCACAACCCAAAAAATCATGTTGACCTTACAATTCATGAATATTAATGCGAGTGTTTTGACATCTGTTGTGATCCGCGTTGTTTTGCAAGGAGATCAGAATAAGGCTGTTATTCCCTTCTAATCCCAGCCTACACAGAGGACAGATGTCGGAGCGGTAATTAACAAATCCTTGGGCACTGTTGCAGAATATTTTAAGATTCCGCGTGGTGGGTCTGCGGGAACTTTGTAGCTACTGCAGTCATCCAAGGACCTGTTTAGTATGTAAAGTCATAACAACATGGAGAGCAACACAATAATGAATCCTCTGCAACAATACAGAGGAGATGAACGACCAGAAGAGGATATGAGAAATTCGAAGGATTTCGGAACTTCCGTCTTTTTTTGTCGCCTTGTGATTTCCATAAGGAGGTCACACCATCTCTCCCCACACGAGAAAAGAATGTAAAAGAAAAAAGAGAGATAGGGAGAAGAGGATGTACTGCACTGCCATGACAAAAGGATTTGAAGCCACAACCTTGAAAATGTGATATGGGTCCTGAGTGGGTGCATAGACTTATTTCAAAGCCTACATGTTGATCTATGCCCCACAGTTGGTGTACGATAATTGGGCCACACATTGTGAAAGCCTCAGTGAAGTGTTTGTGGGGCTATCTCGTAGGGGAGCATAACATCACTGGATATGCACTTAAGGACACACACACACACACACACACACTCTCTCTCTTTCACAAACACAGACACACTTTCACACACACTTTCACACACACACACACACACACACACACACACACACACACACACACACACTCTCTTTCACAAACACACACACACTTTCACACACACACACACACACACACACACACACACACACACACACACTCTCTCTCTTTCACAAACACACACACACACTTTCACACTTTCACACACACACACACACACACACACACACACACACACACACACACACACACACACACACACACACACACTTTCACACACTTTCACACACACTCACACACACACACACACACACTTTCACACACTTTCACACACACACTTTCACACACACACACACACACACACACACACACACACACACACACACTCTCTCTCTCTCGCCATCAGGAGCAGTAAGATACTGGGGAAGGGAGCCCCTAAGAAGATAACCGTGGAGCATTTCTCAGCATGGAGGTTCGGCTACTAATCTAATGCACACATTATTCAGACCCTGGCTGTATCTATTAAAGGAAAGCTCTGAGATTTATGGCCCAGGTTTAACTGTATGGTAAAATAGCGCATTAAGCAGATGATATCACAGTGTATGAAATTATTATGCACGCTTGCAGAAAAGTGGTGGAGGCCGGCTTAATTAAATGCAAGGTCCTGGTTATACATCACTAGCTCTCTCACACACAGGCCACTTAGCCAAACTGGGGGGTGGGGAGGGGAGATGCCTTTTTTCTAAAAGCCAAAGAGCTGTGCTGCTTTTCTTCAAACCATTTCTTTACAACAACAAAAAAAAATAGCACTGCCGAAATTATGCAAACATTTTTGCTTTGTGCTGGCATTTCAAAAGAGCCCAATTGGAACGCTAATGGCTTGTTTTGAGAGAGAAAGAGAGAGAGTGTGTGTGTGTGTGTGTGTGTGTGTGTGTGTGTGTGTGTGTGTGTGTGGGTGTGTGTGTGTGTGCATCACCCAACCGAGTGAAAGAGAGAAAGCAAAATATGATATTAGTCTATTTGTGCTCAGGCTGGCTGATGTAATGTATTGCTCACCTAGCAGCGATAGTGAGATGGTCTCGATTGTTACCTCAGGTATTTTTTTTCGACAGAGTTAAATATTTATTGGCTAACAGGGAGCCATGTTCTGTGTTGTAACCTCAGAGGAATGGTGAAGCCCTTTGTTTTGAGGACACCCTCCAAGTACAACCCGGCTAAACCTCTCTCCACTGTGCCATTAAAAAAAGCACACTGGTACCGGTCCATAAACCGGCAAGGTTCCCATACACAGGATATCATTCTTTAACAATGCACCGCAGTGCTAAAAGGAAACCCTGGAAGTCTTTCTCCGGGGCACGCAGCATTTATCCTCCATTTGCGAAAGACATATTTGAGCATTGCAGGGTTTAAATAAGCCATACATATAATTTTTTTTTCCTCAGAATAAGCACCCACCCTGGGATTATTCAAGCGGAATCGACTGCTCACACTGTTCAACCATTCCGGTCCTGTGGGCTCCCATGTCGCTTTATTGAACAGCCTGACTCTTGTAAAATGGGAACTGGGGAGATGGGGCCATGGTTGCTGCCGAAAATACATCGGCTCAAGGGTAAAGCAGACAAAAAAAAAAAAAAAAAAAGTTTTTTTTCTCCAGAAGGCTGAGGGAGCTGGGGAATGGGGTTTGGGGGGGGGGGGGGGGGGGGGCGAGGGGGCAAAATAAACACAACCCAATGCGAGACAATAAACACAAGCCATCACAGACTGAGCAAAAGTATTCTGCGGTTTCATTACGTTTAGGATTCGCCTTGTGACTTCTGTTGTGATTTTGTTTGGACACTGGCAGAGGTGGTGACAGCTTGGGCTGCGGTATGCCTTCGTATTGTATTGTTTGGTATGCCGTGTTCCTCTTTGTCCAGGCTTCTGTAGCAGAAACTGGCTGTAATCAAGTCAGGGATTTAATTTACAGTGTAAGCGAGCCAAGAACTCTTGTATTCCCTGAATGATGTAAATAACTTGCACTTTTGCCATGTTTGTGGGGGAAGTCATTCGGAGAACGTTCTCATTCTGTTACGTAACCCACATGACTGAGCTGGTGTGTGTGTGTGTGTGTGTGTGTGTGTGTGTGTGTGTGTGTGTGTGTGTGTGTGTGTGTGTATGTGGGTGCCTGCTTCCCTGTTCCGCTCAAAATTAGAACAATTATCTTGAGACCTGACCTTCGACAATATGTCCATAAACTTGTATTCATGCTTTCCAACAGTTAAGAGAGCACTCCCACCACACTAGCCTACAGCGCCTCTACAAAGAGACACATTCCAACACATATGCTACTGTATTCACTCACTACACTGACTTAGACTTACTCACGTATATCTCATCCAGTCCTGCAGGCGCTGCCTGGGTGGATTGAGAGAGTTTCAGAGCAGCCGGAGCAGGTCACGGTGATTGGGTGCTTACACAAAACATAATGGCTTTTAATTAAATTCCTGAAGTTTATAAAGCTATTTTAACCAGCTACATGAAGGTCAATCGGTGAGGAGAACTGCAATACAAAGAAAATACCCTTAAAGCTCCTGGTTTGTGGCTTTGGATCAGGGCCAGTTGGACTAAGAACACAGCTTTAGTCCAAATGTCTACCCTCATAGGATTCCATTAGAGAAGCTGTTACTGTATGGCCACTGGCTAGTCCGTTTCCTTTGGCAGTACAGATGTCCACGACTTAGACTCATCCTCTGTTCTTTCTCCTTCTCCTCTTCCTTTCTTTCTTCTTTTATTTCTCTCTCTCTCTCTGTGTGTGTCTGTCTGTGTCTCTCTTTTTACTCTCTCTCTCTCTCCTTCTCTTTCTCTTTCTCACACCTATGCTATACAGGCGCCATATAAACCACAGACATTTGAATGCCTTCCCTCGCCGAGACTCCTGGCACCAAACAACTCCAGACTAATGTGCCTAGTCATGCAGTTTAAATACCCTGCTGTAATTGCTGTCACAGAAATCACCTGCTGTCAAAGGCAGATTCTGATGTGATTTGAAAAGAGAGGAAATATGCACGCAGTCCAATTATTATCTTCCCTTTCATTTAAGCGGCCCTCCTTCTCTCTTTCCAGAAGGCTGTCTGTGAGACCATCGCTGACGTGCAGGAGCTGCGAGAGCCTGTACTTTATGGTTTTGCCTTGAGAACGTCCTTGTGTGCTATGCATAGCAATAATGGCAGACAGATATGAATTCTGGGCCGGATTTAGAATAAAAAGTATTTCCATTTGACCCCCGACAGTGACAGTAAAAATCGTATTAAGCTCAGTCTTCCAAAGGTGTATCAACTTTTTTTGGTGGGTGTTCATTTTTCTCCCCCGACTCTCTCCCTCTCTCACAGTTCTCTCAATTAGAGAGACTAAGATGTATTTCAGAAGTTATACTACTGTGTGATAATGTGACCTTATTAACTTTCTGAAATGAATCAGATCTCCTGGCGCACAATTGTTTCATATTGGTTTCATATGAAAAAACATATAACAATGTCACTGAGAGTTCCATTTATTCCATTCAATTGAGCATTTGTGGTATTAAGAGTGTTCAATTAAATGTAAATCATTGTAAATCAATTACAATGGTTAAATCACATAACACAGTATATAAAAAGTAATAGCAAAGAAATAGCAAATGAATTCCGACTATAACACTATACAAGTAGCCTACAAAACAAGCACAATTATTTTTGAATATGCACAATTCTTGAATATACTAAATACTGACACTTGAATACAGGCTTGTTAAGTATGCCCATCTCCAGCAGATACAACCTCCAGAGAGCCATTTTGAAGGTCAGCAAGACATGTTTTTCTGACCAAATAACCATAATAATAAATAATAACAACTTTTTTACACACACACGCACACAATTTAAACACTTCCCTAAAGGTTATTTTGGCGAAGAAAAAATAATTTACTCTGAAGCACTTAAGAGAGGAAATTGTATAATAAACCACAATGCATCTAGATACTAAGGAGCACTCAACCTTGATTGATCGAAATGTCATAGAAATGTCAAACAGCTTACTTTGTCCAGGACTTTGGATCAGGGGTTAGAGTGATGGACAAAGAGGCTCATTTCATTTTGTAGCATTCTGACCAACATTCTGGTCCTCTTTCCTCCAGTCATCATCTACAGCATCTCTGTGTCATCTGGAGCCTGCAGCCATGTTCCTATACAGCTTGAGTCAGTGGTTAAGTGTTAAGCGTCAATGCCATTTTCTAATTCAGGTTATATGTTCTGTTTTTCTTACATTTGGCTTACATCACAAACTTCACAGATCGTGTTAGAAATTGTAATTGTATTTATTAATATGACTAATAGAAAGGCGATCTAAATGATGATTTACAGCTAGTGTTGATAGTACAGCTCCAGATCGACTGGCATTGTGAAATCTCGAGAGTTTTTGTTTTCTCCCTGTCCACTCGATATCCATTGAGAGCACTGTAGCGGGTCTGGGGTTGAGAGGGTCTTTTGTTGGCTGAGAAGAGACATTAGCTCAAACTCCTGCTCAGAGCGCAGATTTTCAAGTGGCAAGCATTGCAAATATAATAGGACAGTGCTCTATTTACCCTTGCGCTGTTCCGCCACTGCCGACTAGACAGAACATCATTTAACGGCCATTTCCCATATGTGACTCTCCGCTTTTGAGCAATAGAATTGCCTCAAATGTACAGTATGTTCATGGTGCAATGGTGAGAATTGAACACAGGAGGACTGTGGTGCTGCTCTTTCGGGTCTCCTCCGAGTCTCTTGAGTCATGCAGCTCCAAGTCCAAGATCAGTCACGGGTCACTGATGCTCAAGTTGAACTCGAGTGTCAAGTCTTTTTTTCTTTTTTTTTTCCGCCAAAGCACAAGTCGCAAGTTGCAAAATACCAGACTCGGGGTCTGCATCTCTGGTTCAGATCAATACGACTGCTTCTGCTAAAACCATCAAAACCACCGTCTCATCATCTGGTCTGTGGTTGGATCCGTACCCAGCTTAACAGAGGGATAAGTCAAAGGCGACTGCTCACATCTCAGTAGTCAGTCTCAGCCTTTTCCAGAGGCTTTAGGCCCAAAACCCTCAGTCATTAGCCCCCTCACAGTGATGAGCCTGGGGGTTAGCTGGGGGATGGCTGGGGGTTTGGCTGGAGGTTGGCACAGTGGCCCCTGCAGGTCTTTGAAGTAGCAGGCTCCTAGCCCCCCTGTGATCACTTGGCCCATGTTCCCTCTGCTCACACACCTCTGATCCACCCGGCCAGAATGCTGCAGTCCTCCTGTCCCGGCACAGATAAAGGCCAGGCAGAGACCTCCCATGATCCTCCTGGCCTTGTGTTGATAAAAGGAGCAGGCCTGGATGTCCCAGCATGCAGTGGGGCGAGGGCCCAGAAAAGAGGATGAGGCTGAGAGGGAGACAGTCATCATCATGTACCCTGGCCAAAACAGGACACAGTCCCAATGGTGACCTCCATGTGTTACCCTGACATTGTCGAAGTGTCATAACATGCGCACGAGCACATGCACATGCACATGCGCGCACGTACACACACACGTACACACACACATACACACACACACACGCACACGCACAAACTTCACAAATAGACTAGGAGGATTGATTACTCTGTCTCTGAGTCCAGAGAGAGAAAAAGAGAAAGAGAGAGAGAGAGAGAGGAGAGTGTGTGAGAGAAACCGATAGAGGGAGACTGATCGAGAGAGAGATGGAGGACAGAGAGAGAGAGAGAGAGAGAGAGAGGCTCTTATCAAAAACCTTCAACTCAATCCCAAGCTGTCTCAGGAACTTCATCAAAGTCACTCTCTCACCCCTCTTGTGATTGTGATCTGTTCCATCACCTCACCTCTGTCGGCTGGCCAGGCAGCAAGAGCCATATTGCAAAAGTTGTCTCTCATTGATTACCTCTCCTCAGGGTCACATGTCGGCTTTATTCTCTCCCTCTTTCTCCCTCTCTCTCTCTCTCTATGTCACTGCGGAGGCTGTGCGCAAGCCTCAGGTGTAGGTGGGAGAAAGAGAGAGAGAGACAAAGAGAGAGAGAGAGAGAGAGAGAGAGAGAGAGAGAGAGAGAGAGAGAGAGAGAGAGAGAGAGACATCTTCGGCCCACATCCTCCTCCCCCTGGCTGGAGAGCAGCTCTCAGGTTTATTGGGAAGCGTCTGTCAGCTGGTTGAAGGGCCTGTCATTATACCAACGTATTGGCAGCGGCATCACCAGAGTGTAGGATTAGGAGGAGTGTAGGATTAGTTAGGAGTGGTCTCCGCTCCTCTCCTATCTCCTCCCCCTCTTCCTCCTCTCCTCCCCCTCTCTCTCCTCCTCTTCCTCCCCTCCCCTCCCCTCCTTCTCCCTCTCTCTAATTGCTGATGGATGGTCGGTCACACGTCAGCGGCTCAGCCTGTGTCGTCAGATGATTGAGGAGGGAATAAACCCCCGGAGCAGACGGGAAGGGGGGGGGGGGGGGTCGATCGGGGTGAGGGTGGGGGATGGGGACACGGGTGGGGGGGTAACTATAACTTCTCCCTGAGGAGCAAACAGCACGTAGCGTTTTGAGACTTCGCTAGCAGATGTTTACATTCGGGTTCATTAAGGAAGTAGGGAGGGTGTACACTCTTCGATGATGCTAGTTATCCACCCTCAGGGTACGCCTCAGGCATACAGACATTAGGTCTACATTCGTTCCTCTGGGTCATAAAGGGAGAGGAAATTATGTAATCCATTCCTCGGGGCCGTTAAAGCAGAGGAAGGGTTGTCATTCATTCCTCTTGGCCATAAACTGGCCCGGGAAAGGAAGAGGAAGAGGAGGAAACTCCACCATGTGTTTCGGCTGCGAGCCTGCCAGTGTTGTTGCTACCATACAGTAGCATGGGGATTCATTGGCTGTTGAGGGTTGCTCCCCCCCCCCCCCTCTCCAAACCCCCTCCCCCAAGGGGCCGACTCGATATCTTTGCCTTTGCAGGTTCTATTCAACAGCAGTCTGTGTCGCTTTTATTCGTAAACCCAGGGGTTTCGTGTGCCGGGTGGAGGCGCTACAAGGCGTTATGAATACGTGACGTCTAGGGTGGCGGTGGGTGTATTGTCCAGCCCGCTATCGAAGAGGAGGAGTGGAGGAGGAGGCTGGCTTGACTTCCTGCCGCTCCTCAGATGAAAGGAGGGGGTGGCTGGGGCTGAGGCTGGCGGAGGCTGTCCAAGGCCCTTGCCAAGCACCCGTGTTCCCAGCGCAGATGGAGAGACCGCCTCGCCTCGCTTCGCAGCCGAGCACTTGCCAGACAACCGACCCACAGACCGGGGATGGTGTGTGTGTGTGTGTGTGTGTGTGTGTGTGTGTGTGTTTGTGTGTCTGTGTGCGTGTTTAGTGATGGTGGGAGTGTGAAAGGGGAGTGTGCGGAGGATGAATCTGCATACAAATGTCCCTCTGAAAAGGGAAATTCACACATCATCAGCATGTTTCCTTTCTTTCTTTTTTTTAATGCTTTTTTTAACGGTTTACCGCTCATAAATAAAACGAATCAATAAATACACTCAAATAAGCGAACGTTTGTGAGATGTGCATTTGTGGGCAGAAAATTGGCGGGGCCTCTGAATATGCAAATGCGATGTAGCTTCTCTGAAACATAAGCATTAGCAGCAACCCTCCAACCATATTAAGTCTGATTTAAATGCAAGCACATGACTGTTTTCGGAGCAGCTCTGGTCGTTTGATGATGTGGCTCCCCCTGGACATTTGTCTATTTATTTATTTCTGCTATATCCGCTTTCACTGGCTCTCTCACTCATTGGCTGGACCCAGACAGCTGCGCTTGGTGGCATTAGGCGCGAGTCTGGAGTCTGGATTGCATTACGGCACACCATGCACACTTTGACTTCTCGGAGTAAGGCCCCGATAGTAGGGAGCACCTATTGGTGCCCTTGGCAGGCAGCGATGGAGATGATTATCGCAGGGAAGTGATATAGCTGGCGTGGAGGGAACATAATGAATATGTTACAGGCCGCTTTCCCCGATCTGCCGTTGGGGGGGCGGAGTAGGCGACCTTGGAAGCCTTCCTGTTCTTGACTCTTTGTGCCTTGGTGAGAGCTTTGCGCTGTAAATCCTCCAGTGTGGTAATCTAGTCTCTCTCTCTCTTTCTCTCTCTCTCTCTCTCTCGCACTCTCTCACTCTCTCTCTCACACACACACACACACACACACACACACGCGCGGCAGGCATACCTCCAACGCTTTCTCTGTACGGATAATCACAGGGTATCAGGGTTTGGCAGGGAGATTGTTTGTGTGCCACTGGGGCCTCCAGGGAGGGGACACAGAGAGGAGGAAATAGAATCATCAAATCATAGAGGGGGAAACCAGTAGCCTGGTGTTTTCATGAATCACATATACTCTAGGGTTATATCAATCTTTAGATAGCAAGGATCAACAGGGGGCATCACTTGCCTACTTATTTGCAAGTTGCTGCTCCATAAAAGCCACTTGAGTTATAGGAACATATATTGCGTGTGGGCATGTGGGGGGGCATCGTCACACGCTCCGTAGAATATGAAAACGCGCTGCCTTTAGATCGCCATCTTTCCAATTATGGGATTCCGAGCCACATTCTCTCCCACTCTGAGCCAAGGTTAGATCCAGATGATCCTGGATGTAGTAGCTGCCAGCCTCTGTATCAGTCTGGGCCCGGCTGCTGGCTGCTCCCTCCCAGCCAAATGCTGACAAGCATAAGTCAAGGCCACACGTTTTTTTTTTTTTTATGCTGTAATTGAAACTGAGCAAAGAGAAGAGGATATGAATCCAATAGGAGCTGTCAATCATCACGGCGGTGGTGCTAGTTACCGAGAAGGCGACATTGCATTTTCTGGGATGTCGCTGGGATATGATCATGCCTGTGTGTTGTCAAGGTGACGGTACTAGTTACTGTTACTATTCCTACACCAGTCTCAGAATAGTAAAGCGAAGAGTTAACAGAAGGTGTCTCGCTTCCCGGTAAAGCGTTGACAGGTCTAAGTCAAGGCCGGCACATTTTTTATGGCGTAATTGAAAACTGAGCAAAGAGAAGGAGATATGAATCCAATACCAGCTGTCAATCATCAAGGCGGTGATGACAGTTACTGACAGGCGGCATGCTTTTATTTTGTGTTTTTTCTCCCGTCTGAACGTTGCAGTGAAATTGCAAATCAACAGCATGTTATTCAAACCAGGAAACCAAGCACAGCCTTTTTTCCCCCCCAGCGGGAGCGCTGCTCGTGTTGCCCTCCTCTCCTCCTGAAAGTGAAACTATTTACTTCTTTTCTCCATTTGTCTGATAATCAAATGTTTTTTTTTCAATTCTCTTATTTCGCTCCTTGAGGCATCTGGGGAGGGGTGACTGGAGGTGAGAGCAATCTTAGGGTGACTGGTATCTTCCCGTACTGCCTGTCAGCCCTCTGGTGCCAAATATTTTCATTATCTGTTTTTTTTTCTTCTTCTCCTTCTCAATAGACTGTCGCCCGTGCAGACGGTAGTCTTTGTGTCTCCAAAGTATTGCCTCCTTCGTAGCTCTTGACCCTTGTATCCAGATAGGGAGCACATTCAACACATGCATAATGTATCGGTATATATAAACGAGGTATTTGTTGGCTCTCGGTGGCTACTTTATCATGCCTTAGAGCTTACCGTCTGCATCGCACGTTGAAGTACGTCAAGTCCATCCCACCAGGTTGCGCCAGAACGACGCAACGCAACATAACGCAATGGCCCTGTGTGCACCCAGCGTTACACTGCACAATTATGTGTTTGCGGTAACCCTAGTCTTTCCTAAGGCGGGTCATTTGGGCTGTTTTGACTCACGTAGTGATGATACATCTTTATCTTAGCGGCAGGCAATGGGAGAGGACCGTGTTATCATCACCAACATCAGTAACTCCTACTGTTTTCTCTCTTTCGCTCTAATTTCCATATTGACATCTCCCTCCTCTCCCTCGTTTTTGACGTGAAAGCCTGCTGTGCTGACCTGGTCCCTCTCAAGACGTCTCCCTCTCTTCTACAAGCTGTAGTGCATCCTCGCCGAGATCCTTAAGTGTTTGTTTGGGAGATGGCGGTGTGGATAGATTTCCCCCCTTTAATCTCCTGCCTCAGGAGTTTCTCCAGTCTACAATTCTCCCAGATCCCTCAGTGTTAGAAGGGATCCATAATGTCCATGTTTAGTCACTGTGACAGGACTAGTTACTCTTACTATGACAATTACCGTAAAACTTGTTTAAGTAACCCATGCGTTTATTTGTTAACGGAGCGCACCCGGCGCGTATCGGAGACAGGCGGTTATTCTCTTACGCCGGCTGCTTTTGCCAAACTGCGGATTAAACCCCGCAATATGACAGAGCTGAATATACTGTATACCAAACCAAGAACAAATATCCACCAACATTATATCAACATTATTAGCCTACAATAAATCAGTCAAAACGAGATTAATCTTTGGTAGATATGGTAATGTATTATCCAAACGATCTGTCACTGTTGAATGAATACCAGTAATATCGCAACGGTCGCTCAGAATTAAAAGCCTGGCCTTAATCATATGCTAATATTAACAGAGAATGCATAGGCCCACAGTTATACAATGTATGTTGATCCGGCGTTTATTAGGGACAGACGTTTATTTGCTCCAATGTCATTAGTGGCCCGGCTATTATTCGAGGCAGGCCTGAGTTTATTCTAGACTCTTCGCTTATTGGAAGTGTTATGGTATTATTTACAGATGGTAAACAGACACATAAATGGTCAGTTAACAGGTTAAAGGGCGTGATCTGTTTGACTGAAGGAGGTGTATATTTTGGTGTACATTTAATACCTCACATTATGGTAATAACAGGCTATTTAGTTTCAAATGGATGTATGAATGGCATATATGCCTATGCCAAGGACAACATATCTGGAAAGCAGATGCACAGATACTGCAGGAAAAGCAAACTGGCGAAAGAATAAACTCTCATGCATTGTATTAAATAATGAATGCCATCCCCAGACTTGGAAAATGATTAAAGAATATTGCTTTGAAAAAACAAGATAAAAGGGTTGTGTTCAATATAGTATTCAGTATGTACCAAGTTCCTTCCAGTAGCCAATGGGCTGATTGCCTCAGGTTGTCTTCCAACCAGACCTTCTAGATACAAAGCCATTGATAGAGTATTATCTTTAAAGATCACAATGTATGTTTGTTTTTGTGTTTTTTTCTTTACAAAAATAATGAGAAAAATAATGAGGATTGCAAACAAAAACAAACTGGCAGATTGAGCAGTTGGAGGCGAGATGAAACAGCAGAGCGGGTTGATTATTCCGTTTGCATGCGGGGTGCCTAGTTGTTTCGCAGGTCGAGGTCAAGGAGGACTGTTGTGGCCATATGCGGCGGTCACACGGAGGAGCATATTGTTGTAACTCACCCGTTGGAGAGACATCCTCAGGGTGCTATTACCTATTTCCCCAAAGACAATGGCCACTCTTGTAAACTTTTATTCACCATTGACTTTCCATCGCAAAATTATAATTGGGTTCTAGGATTTTTATGTGGCCCCTTCAGCTGCTTCCAAGAAGCCTTCGGAGTGGGTGTTTTTGAAATACAATGTGAAGACATTACTATTGGTTAATCACTCTTGTCCATTCTGACTACTTTCTCATAATAAAATGTTTTACTGTCCCCTTCAGGATGGAAATCGTATTCAAATGTCCTTGATGCGGCACATATATCAAAAACAGCATTTGTTTTTGTCCCAGTGCAATCAGGTCTTTACAGGCAACTCGTGTGGTATAGTTAATGAGGTGTCTACATGGTAAAACTTTGAAAAGCTGATGCTGAATCACACGATGATTCACACTGACATGGCACTTAAGCTCGTGACAAATGGGATCAACACAGGTGAGGACTAGCTTATACTGAAGAGACATGATGGAAACACTGGTTAGAGGGGGGGGGGGAATAGAGAGGGGTGTGACAGATTGGGGTAAAAATAGTGTGCTTGTGTGTTGTTTTCCTCTGATTAAATGGAATGTAGAGGGTGAGTCTCTTCAACACTGTTGGTTCCGGCTGGTTCTGTTCAACAGTATGTGGTTTAGCCGACTTGGATCAAATTACATGTAACATACTAATGTCAATATAACATGACAGTATATGGCTGCTGTATGTTCAATTTTGGCAAAAAGCTATCCACTCTGGTCGAGATGAAAGTCTCCATCGTCGACAGCAGAGAGAGACACCAATTCAGAACATTGTTGAGAGCTGTCCAATTGATCTCTCAGCCGAGTGCACATCTAGGATTGAAACAGTGGAGTGCCTTTTTCTATTGTGTCTGTCTGGCAAAAAACTGCAATGATAAAAAAGAAAATTAAAAACAAAATTCAAACCCTGGAGTATATGTTATAATGGAGACTTTGGCTTCTGTGCAACTCTCGACGAACCCTTTGAAATAGATTGTTGGGCAAAAAAATGCCTCAGAAACCATAAGAGAACAGCACACAATACTTTTAATTTCTGGGCTAAATTCAAGTCTTATTCCAATATCAATAAATCATACGCCTGCATAGTATATAGCAATGCTTTCTGCAGTTGACGCCACCAAGCAGAACGCAGATATAATTATATATATCACACTCTTCTTGAATTCCGATTAAGCCATATTTCAAACTTATCGTCCATGCTAAAAATAATATAAAATAGAATGAATATAAAAAATGGAGGCTGTTAGTCATAGCTTTTATTGGCATGGATTCTATTTGGCTCTAACCGACGACCTGAACAGAGGACAAAGCTAGTAACGCCTCCCTTGGCTCCAGGCAAAGACAGTCTGAGAGAAGGGAGGTGGAGCAGGACGAGATGCTAGCACACTCGTCTGTAACAAGACACTGTAATGTAGCCGTGCTTAATTCAGATCTTTTTTTTTGCTGCAGTGAACTGGACGTTTTAAAGATGTAGTCATGGCCTTTGTACCTGAAGAGCCTGCAGAACACAGTGCTGTCTATACTCTAACTTTCTTGATTGATTTTGCTGCAGTGAACTGGACGTTTTTTTTTTTTTTAAAGCCTTACTTTCTGTACTTCCAAAATATCTAGTCTAGGCCCAAACCGTGCTGTGGCTACTCAAATTCCTGTTTTTACTGCAGACAACTGGACTTTACGTGATGGAGCCTGTTAGGCTACTGTGCCTCCTCCAAAGACAGTACTGTGCTGCACACTCTGTGTGCTTGAGGACGGCTGCATTATGTGTGAAGTGTTGTTCGTGGCCTATAAATAACAAAAGCAAGAGTGTTTAATGGCGTGCCTGGTCTCACCATATTTAATGTGAGCGGTGCTCTCCACCCCCACCCCTCACCTCCCCCCACCCTTCACAGACACCTCCTGGACAGGTCTCCGTTAATTGCCGTCCTGCTGATTGATTGATGGATCGTAGTGAGAGGATGAGGACGAAGCATCGGACTCTTCTGGGCAGGGAGGTCCAACATGGCCATCATTGTTGCCCCCCCCCATACACACACACACACATACACACGCCCCCCCAACCCTGCTAATGTATTTCTTGTAGGTCGCTTTTGGATAAAGGCATCTGCTAAATGCCAAGAATGTAAATGTAAATGTAATTAACACTAACTTAGCTACAGAGGCCGTTGGCATAGCTGTATTGTGGACATCAACTCCTAAATCAATGATGTCACTTTGATTACATATACAGTAAGTAGTGGGCTACTAGAATATTCATTGCTACTACAGAAGCTCAAAGCAATAGCTCAAAGCACTAACCCTAACCCTTTGAAATGATGGTCTACAGTATGTCACAGTATACCTGTGGTTGACCTCCTGCTCTCAGCAGATATCCTTTAATGTTCTTGAAATCCACTAGCATATGGATAATGTCTGTCTTGAATGATATCAAATATGATTTACTTTCATTCAAGCATTCATGCATCTATGCAAATATATCATTGGGATTTATACCACACTACAATAAGGTGGTGTTGCACTTCAGAGAATGCAATTCAAAAAAATAAAAAGACAAAAACGCATTAACATTCCATTGGATATGCCCCGGGGGGGTATACGTCTATCTGCATACTCAAGAATAGGGACGCTATAATAAGCAATAGGCGAAAACAAACTATTCATTGTTATTATACCGCAGCCAGGACAACAAAAACCGGGCAAGCATTTGCCTCGCGCTGTCTCTGAAATCGCCCGAGGAAACATATTATTTTTGGGGGAGCTGTGACGTCACCCGGAGAGCAGGGAGAAAGTCGCGTCTGTATCTGCGGCTGCCGAAGAAAAGGGAAGGGGTAAGCCTGAGGACCTGGCACAGAGCGGAGATCTAATAGAGATCAGCGGATGGCGGCGCCGACACAGGCTGGGCATCATTGACGGCAAGTTATCGAAATCCGCATAGGTTGATACAAACAACTGAATGCAATCTTGTGCGGAATTTGCTTTGGTGTTTTTTTTCTTCTTCCAATAAAGCCCAAAAAAGGTCGCGTCAAAAGTGTCGCTTCCGAAAAGAGAGATATTTGCCAAATCTTTTACGACGATCTTTTACGACACGCAGAGAAACTAAGACGTGGGTTATCCAAAGAAACGAATGCGTAGTTGGTGAGGTATTCCCGTGCGTAAAATGGCAAGCGGAACACGGGGGTGAAGCCAGAGGAGAAGATATACCGCAGAGCGATATGGTGGTGCTGCCTGCTCCTGTTCTAGTGCGGGAGTTGTGTGTGACATGCACCGGAGAGTGGCGATAAGCGCACCGAATTACCGTGTCCGCGCGCAGAGAGAGAGGCGAGTCTGTCGTGACCGACTCACCGAAGCGCGGGGGGGTGAAGTGGTCGTGGGAATGTCAGTTCAGAAGATGGGGGTATAATTGCCCCGCTGCATAGAGGCACCTTCTCTCCTTCATTCATTCGTCTGTCCCATCAGTCAGTGGGTGAATTCCAAAGGACAGGAGGATCATATATTTCTGTTAACCGGATTGTTCAGTATTTTTAGTCTATTGCGTGTTTTACCGAATTAGAACAAAAGTGGGATTTGTGTATTCCACACGTGTGCTTTTTTTCTTCTTCTTCTTCTATTTTTGTGGGAACCCCGCTGTTTGGGCAGCAGCATGGAAGGCTGTGTTTGTCTCTGAGCCCTGCTGGATCTTCTCCCCGGGTGTTCCAGTCTGTTGCCGCGCCAGGATGCAGCTTGTCAGAGTTGCGTGGGCATTAGCCGGAGCGGCAATCTGCTGTTTTGCTCTCCTTCTCCTCCACTCACACTTGATCAAAGAAGGTAATAGTTTATTTCAATCATAGGTTTTTATATAAATATGACATAACGCTCAGCTCTTTTTTTTGCATATCACCTGCTCACTCGAAGCCTCCGATTTTGTCACGCGGCTCATGGAATTACAAGTTCAGATCATTGTGTTGAATGTATATTTTTGCACGCTTGTGCGTAACCAAACGTTGTCATGCATTCAACCTCTATTGCAAAACCCCAAGCAAATAATAGGCTACAGAAGAGTGTGAATAGAAAATGATTACACATTAAATTAATATGAATAGCCTATTGTTCCCTCTGATGTGATTCAATGAATAGAAGTCATTCGATGATATCAACAAGTCAATCATATCATCTGGCAATTATGGTCAGTTTCATAATTGACGTAAAAAGAAATGACGCTCAAACTAGGCCCATTGATAATGATAGTCTGTATAACGATTTAACATCTCGTTGCAATAGATGTGTGTGATTTATAGTGTTGCTCCTCAATAGATGGCACTAGAGTCTAGCTTAAGGGTAACGCCGAGGTCAAATTGTTATTATTTGCTCCCATTAGCTCCAAATCGCGTTGTGGTTCTTGTCTGGATACAATCCAACACTGCTAAACATTCATAAACATTATGATGATTCTCGACAAATCTTGGGTTGCCCTCTGGCGTGCTGCTTTACAGTTTTATTTTGGCTGCGTTAATGTCCTTTATAAATCCAGGTTTTTGTGGGGTTTTACTGCTTTAAAGATAGCTAAGTGGTTTTCATTTGTACATATTCCATACTATGATTATTTAATTATGTTAGAGTTACCTGAAAGCAAATAACAAATCTGTGGCCACTGAAGATAGGATGCTAGTTGTCATAATAAGTCTATTAATTATACCCTCCCCCAAAATGCAAACATGTCTTTCTAGCTAGACATTTCTAATGACATTATGCTCACTGGCAGTGATTTCCCAAGAAACCTAATTGGGGGGTGGGGTAAACAAGTACTGTTTGTTTATGACTCAGAGACGGGTCAGAGGTCGTCTCTGTGCAGAGGTAGAGAGGGTGGATGTTGTGCTGCCGTCCAGTAGAATAGCAGGTCAAGCCATGGCGAATGCTCTCTCTGTCTCCCTCTCCATGGCACCTCCGTACCACATGGTGAAAGGGAAGTTCATGCATGCTAAGTGAAAAAGAGCATTCCTGCTATGCCACTGGGAGCAGGGGGAGGTCAGGGGTTTGCGTAGCAACCAAATGTGCCCATACTGCCTGTGGATTTTGATAGGCTTTTCTACATAGGAGAAGTGATGCCACTTACAGGATGGAATTAATCTTATTAACTGTCAATGAGTTTGTTTTTGTGGTCGAGGCTATTTTTACAGTGCCTGCCCTATCCACCTTTTGTGAACACTATTATTATACAATGCAGTGTTTTGTGGGACTAAGACTGCGTAATTTGTTGATGTTAGTATTGTACTGTATAGCTCATGTTTTTTCTTTTTTTTTCTTTTTTTTCATTTACCTTGTAGGAGATCCTTTTCACTGCAGTATATGCTAGAGACACACATAAGAAACCAGGAACATATTTACTTAGTGCTGTGAGAATAGCCAAGGTCAAATCCTGCTATACATGCTGATATAATGAATTCTAAGGACTGCATTTGTGTCAGTGTTAAGGGGCCGAATAATAAAAATGCACATACTATGTTTTGCATAGTAAAGCATATACAATGCTTTTATACTCGCCTACAATGCTAATGTGTCCATGGAAAATCACAAATTTGAATGCCAAAACACATTTTCATAAATAAAGAAAAAACACAGGACTCTTTTTGGCTACTTCTGTTACATTATGACACACACATTCCAGTATACAGTATGCAGGTGGTATAGGACCCTAGTGTATATAGCTGGAGGACAGAGCAAGCACATGACTCATTACCATATTGAGGGGTAATGCTGTAATGTTGCCATAGGCAGCACACTGGCATTTCGATGTACGTAAATGTAAGTCGCCCACCCTTCTGCCAGCTTTAAGATAGCGGGTTGTCAGGAGTCTATCTTAGGTTGTCAGTTGTCACACCTTTATGTGAGGTATTTCTTGCATAATGACACCATCCAGTTACACCAGGTGTCATGTGATGGCAGTTGAGAAACTGGCAGAGATGGAACATTGAGAATGTACACAGTACTGTATACTGAACACTCAGAAAAAAAAGGGTTAGGGTTCTACCTAAACTCTGTCTAGAACCTAAAAGGGTTCTTCAAGCTTGCACTAGCTTGCCTCGTACACACATGAACAACAGACCACCAAAGCGAAGATCTTAAACCCCCAAGACACCTACAACCTACAAGTGTCAAAGGAAAGACGCCGTTAGTCGGGAGTGATACAGAACAGGAGGAAACATCAACAACCAACCCTCCCCTCTCCTCCTCCCTCCTGCTCTCCTCCTCCCTCCTCTTCTCATCCCCTCCGTCACTCGCCCCCCCCCCCCCCCCCCGAAGAGTCTACCATCAGTCCTCGACCATTGATCTCTGAAGCCACAGTGTGAGATGTCGGGGGGGTGGTGGTGCCACTCAACCATCCAGCCGGTGTTTGTTTGCCTCCGTGAGATGCAGATTGCATAATTACAGTGAAAATGCTGGTGAACTGTAGTGTAATTACAGCATGCCAGTGTGACTTCCACAGATGGCAGCTTATTCATCAACGTTGCTCCCGCAAAGGCGTCTTTTAAAGACCTGCAGAAAGGAGGGATTTGGGATGTTTTGCCCTGGAGTGCCGCTGCAGGCTGAAGTGGCATAGAGATAATACGTGTGTTTAACGTTCTGGTGATGCTCCAAAGCATACAGATGCAAATAGGTTTATGGTGCTCATTGTGGCGTGCTTGTCCTCTAAAATCCCTCTTTTCATAACAACCCCCCCCCCCCCTGAATTAATACTGTACACAGCACTGAGGTAAGCTGAGGCTTCCATCAAGAGCTGGTTGAATAGATTTATGTGGAGCGGAAGGGATCTAAAATGGTTAGTTTGCGGTGCAGTTCATAACAGTAACAATGCATTTTTTGTTCGCATCCGAAGCGTCACGCTGGTTCAGGTTCGGCGCTCTAAATCAACGCCACTGGCTGTCTGTCGGGGATGTTTTTGTGCGGTCATCCCACCTACCACCCCTGCATGGCATGTAGCCTTCCTAAGTGGCCATTTTGTATGTTGTGGTCGCTTTACTCCTAACAGGGATCTCGACAGAGCGGAGGCATCCGATTGCGCGCGAGCTTAAATGTTTGACCATTTTCATGAAAAGAAAACGGTAAACTGACGTAAGTGTCCCGACTGAACCAGTGGAAAGACGCTCGAAATAGCGAACCCCTGGGAGACGCCATGTCTCAGACACAACAGTCCCCCCCCCCCCCCCCCCGTGTCTGAAATCACCATTGTGCTTGCACCCTGTTTTCCTTAGGTCATATTGATCACGTTTTGTCATCACTCTGGGACTGTAAAATGTCTATGTTTGGGAAATGCAAACTAATGAAAGCTGGCTGTATGGATTTTACAGGGCTTGGTTTTGTCAGGAGACAGTACGGCCTGTGCTTCAACTATACCGGGTGATGTCATATTATGGGGCCTGTTGCCTAGCAAATGAAGCCTTCTCATTCAACTGGCCTCAGACCTAAGTGACCTTCTCTGGTCCCCTCCCCACCATAAAGCCTGGGTCGAAGATGCCCTTTTGATAGATCTAGCATCTGGTTACGCGTGGCCAATAGTGGCCATTGAGGGCCTTTGGGTGTACACACCTTTGTTTCAGATGAACGTGCACGCGCACACACACGCACACACTCACGCGCACACACACGCACACACTCACGCACACACACACGCACACACACGCACGCACACACACACACACCCACTACAAGCTATCTTTGCGGGAGTGGCCCAGTCCCAGAGGTTAGAGACGACAGGGTCGTTTGTCTAATGGACTGTCAGGGAGTGGGAGGACGATCTCCTCAGATCAGCGCTTTCCTCCGGGGCGGAAGCAAGGCCTCACCTCTCCTCCCCCTCCCCCCCCCTTCCCCTCCTCTCCCCTCCTCTCCTCCCCCTCCCCCCCTTCCCCTCCTCTCCCCTCCTCTCCTCCCCTCTCCTCCTCTCTCCTTTCTCCTCCTCTCCCAACCTCCCCTCCCCTCTCCTCCTCTCCCATCCTCCCTTCCCCTCTCCTCCTCTCCTTTCCCCTCCCCTCCTCTCTCCCCTCTTCTCCTCTCCTCCCCCCCCCCCTTCCTCCCGTCCTCTCCTCTCCTCTCCCCTCCTCTCCTCTCCCCTCCTCTCCCCTCCTGCCACATTGGCAAGATATCAATCATTGCTATTTAAAAGGCAGCTCTTTTCAATTCTTAGTAAATAATGGAGATCATCTGGTCCGGTGGGCCCGGCATACAGTACATCTCCCCGCCTAGGTCAGCATCTGCCAGGTGGACTGGAAGGACAAGTCAAAGTCCCTCCCCACCACAGGGATCCAATTTTCTACTTTTCTGCTGTGTCAAATGTCTGCATGGGTGTCGACATGTGGCAGCCTCCATCATTGTCTTGACTCAGTTTTCAATCCCAGCTGAGTCATATTCATCATAACACAAAGGAGGTTGCTCGTAGTGTCAATCTTGTAGTGCCGGAGATGCTGATGAATACAAGTTCGCTCTTGTATTGTACTGTATCCATTGCATCTTTTGTACTGTGCTAGAATCAATCCATTGCATCCATTGAGCCATTGACACGATACACTTGCTGGTTTCCATGACATTTGTTTGGTTATATTGTAGGACATTAGCGTATGTCTGGCAGGGGCAGGGTATTGTCGATTCCACGACGCACTGAAATGAATGCGCGTTTTCTTGAGAAAAATAATGGAGGCTTTATCGATTTTAACAAGGCCACAGTCTTTGTCTCAGCTGTCAGATTGTGTCTAAAGCAATTTTGTAAAGATCATTATTTTCTCGGGATGACTCGCAGCCAAACAAGATCTCTTCCTCGCTCACGTCTCTCCCACTGTCGATGATGGCCATTCTTATTTCCAATTGAGAACGAATTAAAAGAAATGACATTTAATGAATATGGCTAAAACATTGGATGTCACATCCTCTTAGCTTTCCACCCGAGAATAAATTGCACACTGGGTACAATTTAATCCTCACCCAACACAATGTGACGAAATAGCTTTTTTGCACACCGTAAAGGACAACCAATACGTTACTGGCAATAACCCTCATCTCTGTGAAGCAAATACTCATTTACCTGGTAATTGTATTACCCGACGGACGGTCAGAAGGTGACACAGATCTTAGTCACACATCCAAAAGCGGGTAAATCTGTGTAGAGTGATCAAAGACAACTTAATCGACCTCTTCTCCGGCGCTGGGTATGAAATGGGATTCAACAGCCATTTTCATTGCTGCTTAGGTAATCATATCACATTTCTTTGCTCATTGAAACCCGTGTTAGATTTAGAGTGGCCAAAGTGGTGTGCCTGATGTCGGGGGTTATGATGTGTGTGTGTTGTAGCAAAAGAGCTTGGCTTGAAGAGAGATCACAGCATATCACAGTATTACATAGTTACATAGCCTTGGAAGTGCGACTATAATAGTTTGATGTCTATATTTGGCCATACAGTATTTTATAGTCTGCTACTTATATTTTTCCACTCAGATATACGTTTACTTACATGGTAATTACCTTCTAACTACTTTTGGGTTGGTTTGAGATAATTGAAACAAACACAGTTCCAAAGCAGATACTGTATCAGCGAATCAAATGTAATGTCTCTTTATCTGACCTGCTTGGAGGAGGTTGAAACCTTACTCTTTCCACCTGGCACAGGGCCCAATCAATCTCCCTGTGACTCACTCTTCTGTACAACGAGGGTTTACAGCTACCTTTACAGTTACAACATGGCTACATATAGGTTAACACTAGCCTTTATGGCTGTGTCAATACCAGGGGGAGGACGCTTTAGCTAAATCATAATCGTTACACTCTACGTGGACGGCAGAACATAATTATTAGACAGGCAGGGCTTGTTAAAACATACAGTACTCATGAATACAGAATGCTTTTCCAGGAATCTGGTTGCATTGCGGTAGTACACACTAACACCTGCTGGATTTGGATGCTAGCTGTAGATGATAACACAGAGATAGGGATGTATGAGGGAGCGGTAGGTCAAAGCTGTTGAAGCAGTGCGTCAATCTCAATATTATCCGATAAGCGTTGATGTACATACATTTTGTATGCATTGATGTGCATAATCATATATACATTGATGTGCGTAAGCATATGGGCTGGGCGGTGACTCTGATAACCTGCAAGTCAATGTTTGCACCTTTTTCATGAATTCATGAATTTCATGAACCCTTTTCACACATTGCATGAATTACTGCAGAAACAACACGCAAAAGAACAAGTAAGGCGATGAATCAGAGTCTGCGATATCTGTGCCACACAGTGTAAACAAAAAAAGAAACTTCATATTTTAATAATGCTATTTATTCAGCAAATGAAATATGCCGGGCTTGCACATTTGCCTTGCTGAACAGACAATAAATTATACCTTGTATGCTACCACAAGCCCAAGGATAATATCACACCCAATGAGATGAAAGAAATAGGGCTTGTTGGATCCAGGAAGCAGAATGCCCTTGCTTAAATCAAATGGGGATAGGGAAACATTCGCATGTAGGTCCTGTCAGATCGATTTACCTCCTGCATATATTATACTGTACCACGCCTCAGCAGAGCTCTGTGCAATGAGGTCAGGCAGTAAACACACACCTTTACATAGCTTGTGTGTCCATGTTTGTCTCTGGATCTCAGAACCAACTCTATTCAGGCCACACACACACACACACACACACACAGGTGATCACAGGCGCACACACACACACACACACACACGCGCGCACACACACACACACACACACACACACACACACACACACCTCATAAACGGCGTGCAATACAGAGATCAAAATTATTAATGACATGGGAGTTTGCACTTAATAAGGCAATGTAGCGAGGAGAAGAAATAGCAGCCTTGGAAATCTACTGAAGTTGACAGACCTTGCCTACCATAAAGATGTTGCCTCGAGTAAACTCTATATAGTAGTATCTCCTCTCATCTAGCTCAACACAAACACATTACAGTGTCCACACAGTGTACATGAGGAACATGTTCGCATAAGCTCTACCCCGCCCCTGGACAACGTCCAGAGTACAGACAACACTCCTCTGCTCTTCTCCTGTTTCCACTGTGGATTCACCATGAGACAGTAGCGGAACCTCGCGGCGCCCGGGTCCTCTCGCCTGACTCCGCCTGCGAGCGATGAATCACCGAAGACGACGTGTCATCAAAGATGGAGATCGAGAGGAAAGCCGAGAGCGGACAGAGACATCTGCTGCTCGTCACGTCTCTCTCAGCGATACCGCCCGACGGGCCCGGCAACGTGACGCCGACGCAACATGACACGACGCACACACACACACATAACAACCACCTGACACACACTGACGAACCAATGACAGGGCAGGACCGGGCAGCCGGACGGAACCGGTTAAAATGGAGGTGATGAGACAGCAAAAAAAGAACGCGCACACACACACACACACACACACACACACACAGACACACGCAGACACCCTAATAGCATCTGATAGGCAAACGGGGGTTTACACAGAGGGACTGGAGGCCCGCAGGTGTAGCCACTTGAGCAAATTGCTTCGCTAATTGATGGACTTGAACCCATTGCGATGCGGCGGAGCGAACAGGGTGCTGTTGCCGCGGCTACCGGTGGAAGGGGGATCTGTCAGACAGTAATGAAGTAATTGGCACAAATGGTTACACATGGGTTCTCTGCTGCTACCTGAGCACCCCCCCCCACCCCCCCACCCCACTCACCTCCACCGTCCACCCCCGTCCCCCGTCCCCCTCCCGGTGCTACCCCCACCGTTCCAGCCCATCAGTACAGATAACCGCTCGCTGAAGCGGGCTGATGGGCTGATCCTCTGGCTGTACCGGCAAATTAGCCAACAGTCAGACGGAGCCTACGGACGGGGAGCATGCACTGTAACAGGTAATGATGCGGAGGGAGGGACAGACGGAGTGATTTCTGCCATGGCGAGAGGGAGAGGGAGAGAGGGGAAGGGAATTAGAGAGGGAGAGACATTTTTTTTTATATGTGACTCTTTGCCACTCTCTCTCTCTCTCTCTCTCTGTATAAATATGTATAAATATATACAGAGAGAGAGAGAGTGACAGAGAGTCACAGGTTGTAAGCAGGTCGGCAGATTCCAGAAATACTTTTTTTTTGGGGGGGTAGGTTGCCATGGTGACTCATCTTTTAAAGAAAAGTAATGGAGACAAGTGCTAAGGGGGGGAGAGGTTATTATACAGTTTACTCATAAATGCAATATCATATACTAGAATAATTTGTGCTGTGTGTCTGTGTAAGGTATAGTACAACTATGAAATGATACCCTGAGTCTGTGAGTCATGTTAGAGTTGCATCAACAAGTATGGTAATTATAAGCTAGCTGTTATATGAGGTCATGAAGTAGTACCATCAGTAATGGTTCATTCCAACCTTCCTAGTGTGTGTAAGTGTGGTTTTTCCCACTCAGGTCAAAGGTCGAGTGCATGCTAAATGAGCAGTCTCTCTGGTTCCTGTCTCTGTGTGTTTCCATCAGGCTCCGTGGGTTACATTTGCATTCTTGGCATTTAGCAGACACCATTATCCAAAGTGACTTACAAAAAAATACATTTGTCTAAGTAAGTGAGTCATCTATCCATCAGTCCTCATGGGAAAAAGTAATCTACGCTAGGGCCAGGGGCCATTGGCAGTCACAATGCTAGAAGAAGGAAGAATGACTTTTTTTTCTTACTATTTTAGTTTCTAGTTTCTATTTTAAACACGCCAGAGTCTAATTGAACACGACAGTCTGACTTCAGTTACTCCAGATAAAACAACTTTAATGTGCCTTTTAAAAAGCATGACATGTCACAATGGGATAACGTTTGTACCAGTGTTATTTACAAGAAAATAATATGAATTTCAACTGCCTGGATACCTTTTGTAGCATTCCATACAGCTGAAGATTAGTCTAACAAGTGACTACAGCAGAGCTATCAAACACATGCCCCCTGTAGTGATGCAAAGAAGCTCAAATGATTTGAGTGTGGGAAAAGTGCATGTTGTGCAGTATGTATGGGTGCGTGGGTGAATTCATATATATGTGTGTGTGTGTGTGTGTGTGTGTGTGTGTGTGAGTGAGGCATGTGTGTGTATAATGCATGTGTGTGTGTGTGTGTGTGTGTGTGTCAGGGATGTCGGGGCAGATGAAGATGAAGAGGGAGAAAGAACGAGGAGGAGGAAGGGAGGGGGTGGGTGGTGGTGCGTTGGAAGTGTGCAGGGGAAGGGTGTGGGTGGTGTTGTGTGATACTGGATGGTGGCTGAGAGATTGTGGTGTGGACAGGCGTGGGGGTGAACGCTGAAAGGCTCAAAGTGAGGCGAGGGCAGAGTGGAGTCAGTAATGAGCACAGACAGCAGAGAGCTGGGGAAAAGAAGAGCAGCTAGCTAGCGTTGCACAGATTCCCCCTGTGGAAATACAGATAAGCATGTTTCCTCTCTCATACTCATAACAGGGTCTGCACTGGCTGTGATGCTCACTGAATACCAATCGCACCGCACTGCCACTTATCGTACTGGCAGGAGGAGGGAGGGAGGGAGGGAGGGAGAGAGAGAAGGCGGGGTTGGGTTGAGAGAGAGGGGGTAGACAGAGAGAAAGACAGAGAGAGAAAGAGACAAACTCTTTGCGACCTGCCACTTATCTTACTAGCAGGAGGAGAGAGAGAGAGAGAGAGAGAGAGAGAGAGAGAGAGAGAGAGAGAGAGAGAGAGAGAGATTCAAACTCTTTGCGACCCGTTTAAATCTTATTCATGAACTCCTTGATAATTTCCTAATACCATTTAGCAAAAGTAACGAGGGCCTGCAGTACATAACAAAAACCTCCTGTAAAGGCGGCCATTTAATTTGAAGATTGAACTTTACAGTGGGGGGGGACTCTGTTCAGCATGATGGGTGACTGTCATCCAGTAATAGCTGTGGCTGATAATAGTTTTGGTGTTGAGGGGTATGAATAATTTATCTTTTATGTTGAGCTGCAGTGAGTACATTGCCTACATTAGGCGGGATTGGCTAACTGTGCTATATGCTAACACAGTATACACATTACATACACACACACGCGCGCCGCACCCACGCATGTACGTGCGCATACACACACACACACACACACACACACACACACACAACACAGTATAAACATTACATACACACACACGCGCACCCACGCATGTACGTGTGCATACACACACACACACACACACACACACACACACACAGACACAAACACACACGCACACACGCCCTTGTCACCTCCATCTTTCACATCCACAGTATATATTCGTTTTTATGACTTTATTTTTCGTTTCTTTTTCTGTTCTCTTTTTTCAAAGCTTTCTCATCAGACGGAACGACGTGTTTATTTAAAGCAGTCGACTGTCAGGAGCAGCTAGCTTTGTTGAGCTACTGTGATGAGCTAGCTTTGTTACTGTGCCATGTCAAGCAGCCTCCCTTTCCCTCCAGCTCCAGCAGCTCAGCCCTATAGAGTTGTGTGCATTGTGTCTGGTTATGTTGATAATCATTGGGAATTGTGTGATATGAGCTCCAAAAGCATATCATTCTGCACAATGTGTATCCACCTGTCTGTCAAAACTATGTGCCAAGTACAGCTATCATCTTTGACTTTCGCTGACACCATCAAACACATTTTCTATTTCTATATTCTATCTATACATTTCTCCGATCATCAATGCACAGTATGTTATAGAGAGGATACAAGACAACTGAACATGTGTTTGAAATGTATAGATGTCTATTATTCTATAGCCATGAATATTCTATTCCTGTCAGTGATTTTGTGTATCAGCTTCTGAGGGATATTGTAAAGCGTGTGAGAACTGTGCGATACACCGTGCCATGCCCTACATTTCTGCTTCTCTCTCCTGGCTCCCAGAGGTGAATATTTTAGACACCGTTCGTTGCTGTTGATGTTTTCTTGCCACCTTTGCTGCAGCTGATGCATGCCGAGGAGATATCTCTGTATGAGCGTGGCCTGGGCGATGGACGTGTGTGTTATCTCTCTCTCTCTTTCTCTCTCACACACACACACACACACACACACACACACACACGCACACACACACAGGCTCTGTAAAAGAGCGATGGTCATACTTTTGCCTTCAGAATGTCAGCAGGCGCCAGGGGAATTCACCACATGGAGAGGACCCTGAAATCACCACAGTCACACACACAAACACACACACAAACACACACACACACACACACACACACACACACACACACACATACAGCCACAGTGGACACACAGTCACACCGATTATTTTGTGACACCATTTCTATGCTCGAATTTATTCAGTTTGACAACTGAGACGTTCATGGGATATTGAAGGATTGTTGACGCCCATGACTAGGTCTACTGTTGTTCTACAATGTCTTAGTAAGAGTAGACCTTGAGATTGCTGGTTTTATTTAATTGTACATATGGATTGAAATATTATAATACACCATGTCATGAATACATTTAAATAAATAAAACCACAACTCCATCGAACAGTGTAGAGAGAGTACACGAGGATACGGTACAGTACACTCACTGAATACTTTATTAGGAACATCTGTACACCTTCTCATTCATGGAGTGTATTAGTATAGTGTTCCTAATAACGTGTTTGCGGAGTGTATATTAAATGAAGACTGAAATAATGGAACCAACAAGGCTAGGGTGTTTCAGCGGGCCTGGAGGGAAGCTAATGGTAGCTAACTAACGTGCTTGCTAGACAGAAGGGGTAGTAAAAGTCATAAACCTCCACCTGGGCTGCTTGGGGTGTAAACCTCCACCTGGGTTGTGCGGGGCGTCTGTGTTCTTCACGCCTCTGGGCAGGTTATATCCTCCTTTATAATCACCTCCTATACAAACTCATAAATCTCACTGCAGAGGCTGCTGCCGTTACACCAGCCTAATGCATATTCATAACACGCTGTCTAGCATATTCATAACACGCTGTCTAAATATTCATGAGCAAATGTCTGGCCAAACTGTTTTGCAACCATTATAGTGAAATATAAGACACTGCTCTTTTATGTTTTTGTTGGTGTTGTTTTTGACGATGTTGTTTGTCACATTGGGGGGTGGAGGGGGGGTCGCGGGGAGTGGGGAGGGCAGAGATGATTTGTAACCAAAATGTAGATTGATTTAGATCCAAACAAACCAAATACCGCCACAAAACCTTAGGCCTGCCTGTTACAGTTTTGATTCATTTAGTTATGATTAAATATGCGGGCAGCTGTAATGTTACTGATAAAATAAAATATTCTATGCAGATTTGCTTGGCTGGAGTCCTAGCCATGATAAGCAGCAGTTTGTTTTTATGTTGTTGATGTATTAGTTGTTGTTGTAGTTGTTGTTGTTGTTGTTGTTGTTGTTGATGTTGTTGCAGATGGAGTGACAGGGTAATGAAAGCCTTAAGAAAGCAAGCTGCTGCTTTGTGCTCCTCACACTGCTCCGATGCTGTTATTTCACTAAATATACCAATGTCCTCCGACCAAATGCCAGCCATATTAAAACTCAATCTCTGAAACTGACAACCATGACTTTCTCTCTACCTCCCCCCCAGCCAGCCATCAATCCCCTCAGTAATTGCTCATCTATTGAAACCCATCGGAGGAAAAGCCTCATCTCTTCTCCAATCCAATGTGTTTTTACGAGCATGGCATATTGCGGCGGGGCAGATGAAGAAAGAGAAGGGGTTAGAACAAAACTCTCATCTAGCGATGCGCACTGGGATTTCGGCGATTTCAGAGCGCCATTTGTTTGAAGTTGACGGGAAACAATCCTCTTCTGACTATCCTCTCTCTCTCTCCCCCCCCCGACATGAGATCAGTTATGTTCCGTGCTCGGCGTGCTCAGTGTGTTGTTCATTGTCGTTCAGTCACTTGTCAAAATTGTCATTGGGATGATTAGGAGCAGCGGCTTTGCGGTGGCGCATCTGTGGAATGGCTAGGGTGGATTAGGCCGCTGTTTGATGAATAGTCGTAGTCGGGCCCGGAGGTTCAGAATCTGGCTGAGTAACTGGGTTCGCCGGCGAGCGAGACAACAGTGTTTATTCTCCTACCAAAACTTTGATGTCTGGGACAAACTGCGTGCCTGTTGGATGGGTGCCCTTGTGAGGCGATAATCGACAAAACAGTTAATCAGCCGCAGTGTTCGTGTATTGTTTTGGTACCGCTCGATATTTCACACTCGAGTGAGTCTGTTAATTGTTGGTATGCTTGTCTCACATATTTGAAGAAGCTGCTGTGATAAACCGATACATCTTCTGTTAGACATTGTCTCGTAAAAATTCTATTTTCCAGTCCTCAGAAATAGTATCTTAAAAACATGTTTAATCCAATATGAAGGATGCTTGTTCGTCCATAATTGATCATGTTTGGATAGAGAGAGAAGAGGAGTGCGGGGAGGGGGGGGGGGGGAGACAGAATGAGAGACCAAATGAGAGTGCTCTGACCAAGAGAGAAATAAAAACGTACAAAAGAGAGAGAGAGAGAGAGAGAGAGAGAGAGAGAGAGAGAGAGAGAGAGAGAGAGAGAGAGAGAGAGGGATGGAGATGGAGAGAGGATGTGAGTGTCTTTATCATACAGCTGAGCCCCAGTGGAAGCACAGGAGCCCAGCTGAATGAGAGTGAGATTAAAGGCGGGCCCCCGTTTTTGGAGTCTGCATTCAATCACTCCGGTCCTCCACTCCTCTCTGTGAATGCTGATGAAGCCCCATGAAAGGACCCATGGACCGGCGCTCCCACGCTGGCCCGGCTATAGCCCCTGATTATAGGGCCTTATATGCTTCAGATGAATTGCCATACCTATGGGTGGCCTCTCTGGCCCTCCCCAGGTCCCCGGGGGGGGAACAAGAGAAATGGCTTTTAGTTCCATGCGGAGGTTTAACCTGGGAAATCACAGTGGCGTTTAAGGGACTAGCTTGCATGCTTGCCCTGTTTGTGAGCATCCCCTGGGATTGGAAATGTGCTTAATTGCGTAGGGGGTGTTGTGTGTGTGTGTGCGTGTGTGTGTGTGCGTGTGTGCGTGTGTGTGTGTGTGAGGGGGGGGGGGGGGGGTGTAGGTGTATGTGTGAGTGTGTGTGTATATGTGTGTGTGCGTGCATTTGTTGTGGGAGGGCAGTCAGGGTCATTTGTTTTTCATTTTCTCCACAGTTTTTAATTGATGATCATTCATTGTTTCAAGCCAACATGGCTAGTATCCTCGTATTAAAAGAACTCATTATTCTATAAGACTAACACTATGGAAAAGGGCTGTCTCTGAGGCATTCTTTATGCCTCATGCATTGTTTATGTGATATACCCAAGGTCAAATGGGGAAAAAAGGCTAGCATCATTATAAAAAGCCTAGACGATACAAAATCAGCTGAATTCATTTAAACCTAGAGGCAATACATTAAACAAATCATTAAACGATATATTACACTGCAGTTTGTGCGTGTGTTGTAATGCCAGTTAGCTGACGCTTTTATCTGAAGCAACTTACATTACATTGAGTGAATACATTTGTTTGCATAGTGTTTATGTGTGTGTGTGTGTGTGTGTGTGTGTGTGTGTGTGTGTGTGTGTGTGTGAGAGTGTTTATTTGTGTCCCTCTGAATACTTCGGGAAAGTGCAGAGGAAGAAAATCAAATCACCTTTTGGCACTAGGCCAGTAGTCACTGAAGCGCAAAAAAAAAAAACCTTGCTTCCTCAAAATAGATTGGACAGGCAGCACTTTCGGTTTTTATGATGAGAGAGCTTGCAACGAGAGTTGTCTCAGGAACTTTTCAGACTCCTGGCGGTATTGACAGAACCCCGTAATATTTCCACCCCCGCTGTACCGTAAACATGCTGTGTGGGTGATAAACTGTAGTTTGAATCCAGCTGAATCAGTGATGAGGTAAAAAAAGTGGTTAGTTTAACACCTCTGGCCTGGACCCCCAATGCTGTTTCCGTCAACCGGCAATACGCCACACACCACCGCCTTCTCTGTCTGGCTGCAGCCATCATCATCAGACATGATGACGCCCCATCAGACACAGGGGGGCGGCTGTGGCTCAGGAGGTGGAGCCGGCGTCTAATGATCGCAAGGTCATCGGTTTGATCCCCGACTCCTCCTGTCCACGTGTCGAGGGGTCCTTGGGCAAGACACTGAACCCCAAATTGCTCCCAAATGAGCGGGCCGGCGCCTTGCATGGTACCTTTGCCGCCATTGGTGTGTGAATGTGTGTGTGAATGACTGAATAAGAGGTCATTGTAGAGCGCTTTGGAATAAGGCGCTATATATAAGTCCAGTTCATTTACCGTTTACATACTGTACTGCGGCCTACGTGGAGCAGATGTACCCGCTCTCCTGCAGGCTGTCCACTAGGATCAGAATCAGCATCTGGGCTGGCTTGGCCCGGCCGTGAACCGTGCTCTCTCTTATCTAGAACTGTGCTGGAGCTTGAGCTAGAGCCTTATCAGCAGCGCTGGCTCTCACAGAGCCTGATTAAGCTTGTTAAAAGGCTTCATTTAAAAGTAGCCCGGCAGGCCCCAGGGTAGGGGGGGGAGTGCCATCAAGGTTCCTCTAATGTAGAGTTTGGATCCAAATGAGATTTCAGACTCTCCGCTTTTGCCTCTCTCTCTCTCTCTCTCTCTCTCTCTCCCTCTCTCCCTCTCTCTCTCTCTCTCTCTTTCTCTCTCTCTCTCTCTCTCTCTCTCTCTCTCTCTCCCTCTCTCCCTCTCTCTCTCTCTCTCTCTCTCTTTCTCTCTCTCTCTCTTTCTCTCTCTCTCTCTCTCTCTCTCTCTCTCCCTCTCTCTCTCTCTCTCTCTCTCTCTGTGAACAGCTGTATGGACTACTGTCTATCGTGTGTGTGTGTGTGTGTGTGTGTGTGTGTGTGTGTCTGCGGCTGTGTTGTGTCCTTATTACTCAGATGATGATGAGTGTGCACAGATGCATTGCACTGTTGTGGGCTGGCTTACATCGTGTTTTGTTGGTGATTTAATAAGAGATGTGGAATTTCTTGGCAGGGATCTGACAGTGGCCTGGGAGTGGGCTTTCTAGCTCAGTACCTCTGAGAGAGAGGGAGAGAGTGTGTGTGAGATATATATATATATATAGAGAGAGAGAGAGAGAGAGAGAGAGAGAGAGAGAGAGAGAGAGAGAGAGAGAGAGAGAGAGAGAGAAAGAGTATGTATGTGAGAGAGAGAGAAAGAGAGAGAGAGAGAGAGAGAGAGAGTGTGTGATAGATATAAAGAGAGAGTGTGTGTGTGTGTGTGTGTGTGTGTGTGTGTGTGTGTGTGTGTGTGTGTGTGTGTGTGATGAATGAGTCTGAGAGAGAGAGAAAGAGAGACAGAGAGAGAGAGAATGTGTGTGTGTATATACATTATATATGTCTATATAATTTGGGGGAGGTCACATTTCCCCTGTCCAATCTTTTAAATATTATACCAAAACTAGTAGCTGCCAGAAATGTGGCTGAAAAACAAATTAAGAACTGCACCTTTAAAAAGAAGAAAACAGCCAAAAAAACCATAAAATCTGCTTTTGGAAAAAAAGAAGAATGTTGCATACTGGACCTTTAATATTTCTAATAGACACAATGGAAAACATCCAATGGGAATTTTGAATACTCCGTTGAGCGTTCCCATGATATGCAAATGGATTTTCAGACTGTTTATAAAAACTGATTGAATAATTACAGTTTTCTTGAACCCATTGTTAAAATCAAGCAACAGCAAAAACCATGCTGTAGCATATTTCCAGTCCGCTATTTTTTACCCTGCTCAGCACTTTTTTCTGAATCAAAAATGGGGGCCCCCATATGCGCTACACAGGGGTAACACTCCTAGAAGAGCCCAGGCTGTAGAGGGAGAGCCATCATCCTGCGACCAGCGGACTAGAGGACTACAATTACAGTACATCACATGGATATGTTGGCACAGTATCCATGGATGTGCTGGATTTAACATCATGGGTATTTGTGAGATTATTGTGTGAGTGTGTTCAGTATTTCTACCAGTAAGGGTCCATAGGCAGCCTGAGTGGTATCTTTGGACGTGTACCCTACACGTGCAGATACTGCGACTCCTCTGTCATACAGCAGTGATAGCAGAGCCACTCGAGTGTGCTTATCAGCTGTAGAACACATGGTTATTATGCTGCTGGAGGCGCAGAGTTGGTCTTAGTGCCCTTTTTGGAGGGGGGAGGGGGGTGCAAGAGGCGGGGGAGCACTTTTGATGATGCTTTTCAATGAACTCAAATTCAATCATATCCTACTACAAAGTGATGGAAGAATTTCTATTATTTATTTCTACCACGATCCACAACAAATATCTGCCTTGCTCTCTGCAGGATGTGAAGAACAAAATTAAGCAGGCACAAAGAGATCTTTTGGAGGGTTTTGTTTGAACATTGTTTTCGTTCAGTTTTTCCATGTAGCCATAGACCATACGAGTATTGGACAGACTACTTAATCACGAGATAAACTTCAGTCAGAAGAATCTTGACATTTTAAAGCGATACTGATTGCTGGACGATCTCTCAGTGCATCACTAGTTGTTTCCAATTATCGTCTCACTCACAGACACTCATGATTAGTAGGCTACGTCGTAAGTGCGTCAACGTGTGTCTTCTAGGTGACCTCCAACATTCGACAGTCTCTGCCCATGTTCACCAGTACAAACATAAAGCAATCGACTTATACGTAGCAAAGCATTTGAGTCAGCAGATTCGCACGTTAAGACGATGCTTTCAGATGCGTTTGCATCTACAGTACGGAAAAGTATCAGAGTCAGAGCATTTCTCTCCTAAGCCTTTTGATCACACTCTGTATCTGTGGCCCTGAGACCCAAAGGTTTGCTTTGTGTGTGTGTGAACATAAAATCAATCACATATTTCAGCCTGGTCTGCGGTACTGGACATTTGTCAAATGACCCTGTATGAAATAGCGATTCTAATGTGCTCAGGAGCGCTCAGAGAAATAATAAAGTGCAGGAACATGTCAATAATCTCACCGCGTATTAAAGCGGTATATGCTCGGCCACACAAATCCATCTTCTCCTCTGGATGGAGTTTTCATTTCACTCTAGGTTGGACACATACATTTTAATCAGGCATTTTGCTGCCCTCGCTGACAACTCCGTGACAACAGCACTTGATAGAGGTGATGATGAATCGTGGCGCTTGGCAAACTGTCGTCTTTTCTGTTCAACCAAAAGAAAACAACACAGGAAAACTGGCAGCCAACATGTCACCGGGGCACTGTTGTAAAAGTAGTGAATTAAGACTAACTTCAAAATCTTCTACCATTTGTACTCATAGCCAGCATGTTCCAACCGTGTCTAAGGATGGATATGTGACAGACACGCTAGTCAATGACACACTCGCTAGTCAACGAACACAGCTTGTTTTGTGAGGCTGCTAACAATGTTAAGTAGTGTTATAGTTAACTAGGTAGCAGTGGGGATTACTCACTGAATCCATTGCATTGCAATATTTTGGCTTGATTAGCGAGTTTGTGTTGTGATATTCAACAACGTTGACATGTATTTCCGTGTTTCAAAATAAAAGTCTGAACATTTTGATTGGTTGCCAACTTTTCCCCCCTTTCACTAGCGGCCAGCCACTGTCACATATAATTAGAGATGGGGTTGTCTACATGTGTTGAAAATCAGTCTCCGCAGAGAAGTTAGTGGAAAGGTCATTACTTTCACCATGGTACACATCCCTGCAATTCAACGCTATAGCTACAGCCTGCTGCTCTTTAGCTGTATATAGCTACAGCCTATTGTTATATAGACTTCATTAGCTCTATATAGCTATAGCTATACTATATCATACATCATTTATACTATGAATAAATAATAATAAAATTAAAAATATGTGTGATTATTGATAACTAATATTGATGAATACTGTACATCATATGATACTATATAATACAATATAATGTCATAGTATAGTACCACACTATACTACATCATACTGTATCATACTATACTATATCATACTATATTACATCATACTATATCATACTATACTATATCATACTATATTACATCATACTATATCATACTATACTATGTCATACTATACTATATCATACTATACTATATCATACTATATTACATCATAATATATTATACTATACTATGTCATACTACCGGAGTGAAACCACCCTTTTCAAGCGGAGCACACGTTGGTCGTTTGCTCCGGGAGTGACTTCGAATGCGCGTTCTCACAGCTCCAAACGACGCAGAGCAAAGGAAATGTAATCCTAAACTCCGATTCCAAGTGAAGCAAATGTTCTGAGAACACACCCTAAAGGAAAAACATACTTCTCGGGGAGATAACAAACCAAAACAAACCCCAACAATGCCAAAAGACCAACCAAATACCAGCTATAAAACAACACTAAATAAAAAGGTAGGCATTGTGGAGAGGGCCAACACATCCACACCATCTGTAGTCCTTGTTGAAGGGTTTTGGAGGACATCAGCCACAGGTGCGTCCCATTAGCAGAACCAGCAGGAGCAGCACGTCCATGGCCCTCCTCCTCAGGCACACCACCTCAACAGAGCACATTGGGCAGGGGCATAACATACATCATACTATACTACATCATACTATACTACATCATACTATACTATATCATACTATACTACATCATACTATACTATATCATACTATACTATATCATACTATACTACATCATACTATACTACATCATACTATACTATATCATACTATATTACATCATACTATACTATATCATACTATACTACATCATACTATACTACATCATACTATACTACATCATACTATACTATATCATACTATACTACATCATACTATACTATATCATACTATATTACATCATACTATACTACATCATACTATACTATATCATACTATACTATATCATACTATACTATATCATACTATACTACATCATACTATACTATATCATACTATATTACATCATACTATACAACATCATACTATACTACATCATACTATACTATATCATACTATACTACATCATACTATACTACATCATACTATACTATATCATACTATACAACATCATACTATACTATATCATACTATACTGCATCATACTATACTATATCATACTATATTACATCATACTATACTACATCATACTATACTATATCATACTATACTACATCATACTATACTATATCATACTATATTACATCATACTATACTACATCATACTATACTACATCATACTATACTATATCATACTATACTACATCATACTATACTACATCATACTATACTATATCATACTATACAACATCATACTATACTATATCATACTATATTACATCATACTATACTACATCATACTATACTATATCATACTATACAACATCATACTATACTATATCATACTATATTACATCATACTATACTACATCATACTATACTACATCATACTATACTATATCATACTATACTACATCATACTATATTACATCATACTATACTATATCATACTATACTACATCATACTATACTATATCATACTATACTATATCATACTATACTATATCATACTATACAACATCATACTATACTATATCATACTATATTACATCATACTATACTACATCATACTATACTATATCATACTATACTACATCATACTATACTACATCATACTATACTACATCATACTATACTACATCATACTATACTACATCATACTATACTATATCATACTATACTACATCATACTATACTACATCATACTATACTATATCATACTATACTATATCATACTATACTATATCATACTATACTACATCATACTATACTACATCATACTATACTATATCATACTATACTACATCATACTATACTACATCATACTATATCATACTATATTACATCATACTATACTACATCATACTATACTATATCATACTATACTACATCATACTATACTATATCATACTATACTACATCATACTATACTACATCATACTATATCATACTATATTACATCATACTATACTACATCATACTATACTATATCATACTATATCATACTATATCATACTATACTACATCATACTATACTACATCATACTATACTATATCATACTATACTATATCATACTATACTATATCATACTATACTATATCATACTATACTACATCATACTATACTACATCATACTATACTATATCATACTATATTACATCATACTATACTACATCATACTATACTATATCATACTATACTACATCATACTATACTATATCATACTATCATACTATACTATATCATACTATACTACATCATACTATACTACATCATACTATACTACATCATACTATACTACATCATACTATACTACATCATACTATACTATATCATACTATACTATATCATA
>NC_137678.1:40397235-40404735 GCF_963989245.1 Nansenia antarctica
CTTGGGGGGTGCCAAAAGATAATTTCCTCTCTTGGATCTTTCTTCTTCTTCTTCTCTTTTGCCTCCTGAACTGAACCTGAACTGAACTTTTACCGAACTCTCTAAGTTCTGTGGGCTTTTAAAACGCTGGGTGTATCTCGAACATCTAAGGTAGCTTCCTCTCCTTAATGTCCTTCCTTCCACCTGGACTGATGTGAATGAGCTGGACAGATGAACAGCAGATTGCTAGCAGGCATCCCATCATATCGCATCCATATGTCATCTGTCATAAAGAAGGGGTAGACAAGGCCGGGGGAACCACGTTCGACGATAGACATCAACCCCTAATTTTACCGAACCGTGTACCACTAAACCGTGATTTGTCACGTTCGTGTTTTTGCTTCTCCGTGTTCTTATGTCATATCCTGTGTTTGATGTCACTTCCAGGCCAGTTGGCGGCGGGGACGTGTGAGATCGTGACGCTGGACAAGGACAGCAGCCAGCCCCGACGGACCATCGCCAGGCAGACCGCACGCTGCGCCTGCAAGAAGGGCCAGATCGCCGGGACGACAAGAGCCATGCCTGCGTGTGTGGACTGTAAGAGCTGTTTACCTGCTAACAACAACGCTGTGGTTACCTGTGAGAGAGAGAGGGCGTGTGTGTGTGTGTGTGTATGTGTGTGTGTGTATGTGGGGGAAGGGGGGAGGGCGTGCGTGCATGTGTGTAAATGCAACTAGGAATGAGTACACACACACACACACACACACACACACACACACACTCACACACACCTTACCCAACACATGTCATGTGTCTGAAAGTCCTCTCTTCCCTTAACCTAATTTATTTGATCCTGTTACACACACACACACACACACACACACATACACACACACACACACACACACACACACACACACACACACACACACAGACACACGACCCAGTCCGTCACTAGAGGCGTAGGGGAGAAGAAAAGAAATGAATAAATGAGATTTCAATAATTTTTAATCTCCTCAGGCCCTCCAGGTCTGGGCCCTATTGTAATATCCCAATCCTCCTTTGACACAATCCTGTATCCATCGTTCCTCCATCTCTATTCCGAGAGGTCACCTCTTCAGTAGGATTATCCACGGATTCATCACAGCTAACTCAATCGCTTTCCTAAGAGAGGAATCCTGTAAGATATCGTCCTCCCAATTGATTTGTGTTTCTGTTGCAAATTAAATCCTAAGGACACACACTACTTTTTTTTTGTTCTGGTATTTTTCTAACATTTTACACATCGGTGTATTGTCATAACAACATGTGGCTCTGCGGCGGCTTGATTGCTTTCGGGCCTGGGGGCAGTTGCACACACGTATTAAAGACGGAATAAGATATCATCTCCACGACTACGCCACGTGACGTGCCTTTCTTCACAGCCCACAAGGGGAGAACCACAAACAACCCAAATCCCCTCAAATCTCAGTTTCATGCCGAAATATACCCCCGCTCAGCTCTGTGGCTCTATCCACAGGGGGCCTGGGAGTTGTCTGGTGTTGCATAAATACGGCCTCCTCTTATCTGCAATTTCATGCTCCTGAGCCTTTTCTTCTGTGGTAACAACATGTCAGAGAGGCCATATTGATTTCTATTAAGGAGGGTGAATGGGAGAGCGGCGGTGGCTCTCATTGTTGGCAGTACTGCTAGAGTGCCGGTGCCACTATCCCCGTGAAGTGGGGCCTTGCTGACGGCTGAGAAAAGGAGAAACTAGATCTGCCCCCTCCAAGTGGCTGAGGAAACACACTCCTGGTGAAGGTGTTTGTTTTGCTCTTTCCCGCGTGTCCGCTACTGACGACTGCGTGGTGGACTATTTCCGGCGGAGGTGTACTGATTGGGGTGGGTTACGCTATACTAGACTGGGAAGGTGTGTGTGTGGGTGTGTGTGTGTGTGTGTGTGTGTGTGTGTGTGTGTGCACGCGCATGCTGCTGTAATGGTGTGGGCTACTTATACTACACCGGAGGTAGGGGGAGTGTTCAGTGGTCTATGATGCCCTTTGGGAAACAGTTGGGGAGATCTATAGAATTAGATATAGATATAGATTAGATTAGATTAGATGAGATATAGTATTTTTCTTCTGCTGTCTGAATTTGCCCCCGGCCTACTGTTACAATTGCCCCTGCCTACAGGGGCAAATGTTACGTCAGACCTTTTGGATTAAGTTCAAAACTGTAAACTGAGCGTCCTTTTTAGAGACCTGCATATTTACGAGCGCTAACAGTGCTTTGGTTGTGGGTTCGATTCCCGCTGGGACCATTCATACTGAAAAGTACTGCACTCACTGCAATGTAAGTCGCTTTGGATAAAAACGTCAGCTAAATGGCATCATTTATTATATTGTTACAATCCCCCCCCCCCAATACTGTTGTTAGTTTGTGTCAAAAGGCGGATATTCAGTATGTATTCACAAGGGTTTGACCAAGCAATTGCATTTAGGAAGATAGATACAGGAAGAGAGAGTAAAGCTACCCAAACAGAGCATGACTACCGTAATACAGTCATGTATTGGATGGACTCGCAGGTGTTAGCAGACAATTAGGTGTTACCAGTCATGAGTCAAAAGTCAATCACTTCATGTACTTGTACTAATACATGTGTTCTAAAATACACACAGAGAGGGATGTCTGAACCCTATTGGGACTCATGTCATCATGTCAGCTCTTAAATGCACATTGGAGCTGTGCTGAGGTAGTCAAGAGGAAAGGGGTCAGGCGTTGGCGAAGAGAGACCCATAGTGAATCCATAATGTGCTGCTGTAGACACCACTGGGCCTGTGCTACTGGAGATGGGGTTGGGGCTGGGGCTAGGGCTGGATCTCTCTGGAGCTGGGAATCAGGCTGATCTGGGGTTGGAGCGGGGGATGAGGATGATCTGGGGCTGGAGCTGGGGATGGGGATGGGGATGATCTGGTGCTGGAGCTGGAGCTGTGCTCATGGGTTGGAAAGCAGTAGAGGGAAGGAGCAGGGGGCCATATGAATATAAAACAGGCCCTAGAGCTCTGACTCTCTGTTAGTCACATTCTGAATATGAGTTGGGTTGGAGAAGGAGAGATCAGGTGCTAACTTAGAACTGCCTAAGGAGACACGAAGAGGAGAACGATGGAGCTTACCTTTTTTCTTTTCTTTTTCAATTCCAAAGCAACTTACAATCAACACATTTGACAAAGTAAGTGAATCATCAATCCACCAGTTGTAGCAGGAAAACTAATCTAGCTCAGGCCAGCGGCCATTGGCAGTTGTCGTGATAGATGAAGAAAGATGTATTTATTTATTTATTTTCTTTAGTAGACACTAGAGAAACAGTACAAGGGGGTACTAGAAATCTTAGGAGAAACAGTATAGGGGGAAGCAGGTGTCTCTGGAGACAAAGTGCTGGGGGGTAGTAGATGTCTCAGGAGGAGCAGATAAGGTGTAGCCTGAAGAGATGGGTCTTCAGTCTCCGGCGGAAGATGGGTAGTGACTCTGCAGTTCTGTTAGCCGTGGGAAGCTCGTTCCACCAGCGGGGAGCGAGTGTAGTGAAAAGACGTGACCGGGCAACGTGACTGCCTCGTTGGCGTAGAGGTGGTGGCGCCGTTAGCACACAATATGGTGTTTTTTTTATTGTTGTTGTTGTTAATATTGAAACAATAACATAACATTTTCATACAATTGCATAATTCAAAAATCTTACAGCAGTTGTTCAATTCATTTCAAAGAGAAAACCGCTCTCCGACTCAAAGGGGACTCCTCTCAGATACACAAACTATGCACCAATGACTTCCCATCTACGTATTCTTTCAGTTTCTCCTTCCAACTCCCCAGGACATTGTCGAGGAATACAGCGGAGCTGTCGAGACATCACTGCTCGCAAAAGATAGAGGAAGAAAACTCACACGAGGAATACTCTAATGCAATGTTATTTCTCCAAGGGAATGGTATCAAAGACGTTTTTTGGTGGGTTTTATACCCCCCAAAAAGAAGAAAGTAGTTGGTTCTTTCTGTATGACAGGCAGACATATAATATAAAATGAGGCTCTGTCTCCCTTCGGGGCTGCAAACTGACATGTCATGTAAGCATTAGCATAGAAATAAAAAGTATGGCATCGAGCCTGACTACTTCCATTTCATATTAACATGACGTTGTCTTTCTTTTCATTCCGTCTGCAAAAATCACTACGATTTGTATTAAAAAAGCAATGAGACCTGTTCAAATACCTGTTCGGCTGTATACCCAAGTGCAACAACGTCAAAACAGAAGTTACCATGTGTAGAAAACATCCAAGATAGTTTCGACATTTTCCGCAGGAATCAGCAGTATGCAATTACGTCCTCTACATGCAAACAAATTCATCACCACCTCCTGTGCATGTGGCTTAATGTTTCATATGATATAGCGCTGATATGAGCAGTCTGAAGGAAAGCCAAATGGGCCTTCCTCCTTAATAAACTACATTAGCCACACATCCGGGCCTCGTTCGGGCCTACAGAACCGCATCATCATAAATCAGAACCTCAACATGATGGAGTGTTCCCAGGTGTTCTCGGGGGTTCCGAGCTGTTGATAGCGTCGATTGTTATTGATGTCCTATTACTCTGATTCCCCACTCCTGGTTCGCACTGTTTTTAATGTAATTAATCAATAACGCGGCGTAAAAAAAAAGAGGGTAATGCTAATACTTACTGCCTTGTGTTTTCAGTGTGCTTACAAAACATTAGTTTGAGGCTGAATGCGAATAAATGCAAAGAGGGCCCGCGTTGGTAATAGCTCCTTAATGAATGTGTTTGTGCAGCTAGTTTGCCGTTCCAGTCCCACTTACGACTTTAATGATCAAAAAATGTGTTTGCGGGGCCTGAAAGTGCAATTTCAGTTTCCCTCGGCATCAGTGGAAGTTGGTGTGATATCTGTGAATTACCTGTCATTCACTTGAAGATGAATACATTAGATAATTGTCATACATTTATTCATACAATCAAGCGAGTATGCTATTTTTTATTTTTTTTTATTCTTCTTTTCTTTCCCTGCTCGCAATCTTGTTTGATTACTCATCACTCCGCTCCGCTCCTGACACATGACAACACATTCAGCTAATGATCGTCATTGCTCAGCTAACTCTCCATCAGGCTGCCGTGCCTCTTGGCTTGCAATATATCAATACCCTTCAGTTCAATTTCTCCCCCCCCTCACCCCCTTGCACCCCTCTCCCACCAATCACTTTATTTATCACCATATCTGAACCATATCCCTCTTTAGTGGTAACCATTACTGAGCCTCACTGCCAACACTTAAGCTGTGGAGTACACTCCAGAGAGTCCTCCATTTCAGAGTCTCTCTCTCTCTCTCTCTCTTTCTCTCATTCTGTCAATCTCCCTCTCTATCATTCTCACTCCCCTCCCTCGTCCCCCCCTCTCTCTCTCTCTCACTCTCTCAATCCCCCTCTCTTCTCTTTCTCCCTCGTCCGTCCCCCTCTCCTCTTACAGTTTTTTACGGTCGCTAAGTCTCAGTGTTCAATACTGAAGCCACAGAGTCACAACTCTTCATACCGTCTGCATTACTAACACGCATGTTGGCCAATCACTTCATTCATGTCTCAAAAGAAGCTCGTTCAACCATACACTGGCAACACAGTCATTCATAACATTCTGACTTACAAAACACTAACAACAGGGAGCATTACATAGTTTGAATGATTTTCACAAGAATGAATATTTCATTATAAAAATGGTTTGATTTATAGTAATCATAGACAGAATAGTTGACTGTACAACTGTAAAGTATTAGGCAACAAGAATGAATCAGAAATGCCGCAATTTGCTTCTATCCTTTATTCTATCTTTTGCTTCTATCCTTTATTCTATGTTTTATCCTTTTTTTCAGTATCTTTGCGTAAGTTACGGTACATTTACTTCAAAGTACACTACATTTACTTGCATCTAGTCTATTTCATTTCATTGTATATATTCTGCTAATATTTTCTAGACATTTCAATATGATTACTGCAAATAGTGAAAATACCACCGCTCATCCGTTATCAGACTTTGCTGAGGTTCTGGAACTGAAGAGTATCAATAGAGTGCAAAATAACAGCATCTGCACACTCAAACACTGTGCAAAAAAACTGTTTATTGCGAGATTTCTGTCATATATGATAGGAATATGATTACTGCAAAATTGCACCAAATAATTCAGTTTTGAACGTGTTCTTCACAGTTTTGAACACAGTGGTTTAACAATGAAAAAATGTGTTGCAAATACATAGTATTTTGCAGGTGGGGGAGTTTGAATGAGAGAAGTGTTATGGATTTTGGAGAACGTAGTCATTGAATGCATTTTGTATGAAAGCAATGCACAAATCACAGAGAAAGAGTCATAGTTTTGTTCACATGGGCTTCTGCTCTGCTGACTGTATGAAGAGTTGTGACTCTGTGGCTTCAGTATTGAACACTGTGACTGAGCGACCGTAAAAAACTGTAACAGACACCTTCTGTGACTATACCCTCCCTGAGAGCAGCCTAACCTTCTCTCTCTCTTCATCTTCCTCTCTCCCCCCCCCCCCCCCCCCCCCCCCCCTTCCCTCTCCCTCCCCTCCTCTGACACCTCTGGTGATGAAAGCCGCCACTGGCACCCAGGAGCAGCGTTTCCTTTCATATCCCGGCGCCGTGACGCAGTATGCCTAAACGCCCGTCCGTCCACCCGCCCGCACACCAGCCCGCACACCAGCCCGCCCGCCCGCCCGCTCGCGTTCTCACGCTGCCTTCTGACATCTTGTGATCTTGCCTCTCTGCCCTCTGAGAGTGCAATGGTCTAATTGGAAGGCTCCCCATCGAGGGTGTGTAGATAGATAGATAGATAGATAGATAGATAGATAGATAGACTTTATTTGTCATTGCTACAGTACAGGTACCAAACAACGAAATTTAGGAGGGGAGGCTCCCCTGGTGTTTAGGAAAGGAAAAAGAAACACATTTTAGAAAAAGCATAGATGCATAAAATCACAAGAAGGTAAGGAGCTGGTTTACATCAATAGAGGCTATGTACACAATCCACTGTACTATACTGCACAGATAGTCAACTAGGGTTGTCATATTTCACAAGAAAGTATTTTTTCACATTATTTTAAAGTGTCACAGTTTGCAGGCTTGAAAATGTACATGTTTGTGCCTCAGCACTAGCTGCCATACAATCCGTCCGGACTGTCCTGGGCCCAGAACTTAGGCCTTTTCTGTGTTCAGGGCCTTGACGGCCCTGTGGTAGAAGCTGTCCTTCAGTCTGTTTGTCTTAGCGGCCGGGGTCCTGTACCTCCTGTTCGAGGGCAGCTTGACAAAGTGTTCGTGCCCAGGGTGGGTCGGGTCCTTGGAGATCTTGGAGGCCCTCCTGAGACAGCGTGTTTTGTACAGCTCCTCCAGAGAGGGGAGGGGGGCGCCGGTGATCTTCTGTGCTGTTCTCACGACTCTCTGTAGCTCGCTTCTCTCCGCTGCCGTGCAGCTGTGGTACCAGTTGGA
>NC_137678.1:40412235-40415297 GCF_963989245.1 Nansenia antarctica
TACACACGCGAGCACGCACACCAAAAATACTCTCACTCTGTAGCACCTAGCTGTAGACACACACACTCGCACACATACAGGCAGTCACACACACATACAGCACGCAACACACATGAATACGCTCGCACACACAGACACACAGACACACACACACACACACACACACACCAAATACTCTCACTGCGTACCACTAGCTGTACTGGCACACTCAACACACATACAGCACGCACACACATGAATACTCACACGCAAGCACACACACACACACACACACCAAATACTCTCATGCTAGAGCTAGTATATAGAGTATTCAGAACACAGACACGGCATGGTGCGCAAGGGGAATCATGCTCTCAAGGGTTATTCCATACACAGCACAGCAGGAGACACAACAGATGTATGAATGATCTGGCGTTACTCCACAGAGCGAATAGGAGTCGAGCCCCAGAGAACCACCGGGTCTTTGATTACCGGGGATCAGACTGGATCTGACGCGTTCCCTCGTTACAAAAACATGCTACGGCGTCCTTGAAGCACGGCATGAGGGTGACGGAGAGCGAGGAGTTGTGAAGACACAAACAGAACAGAACAGGAAGAAAGAAGCACAGACAGAGGGAGGCCGTGGGACATGGAGAGCACTACCATCCCCCTGGTGGGACGGGGTGGCTATCTCTGGGGGACGGGGGACGGGGGGGTCAGCACCTGGGGGAGACGTCTACCAGAGACGAAACAGAAAAGGCGACGGTAACCGGAAGATTCTCTCACGTGACGGTGGTGATGTCTTTTTGTTCGTTCTTTTTTCCTTCTAATCAGACCTAATGAACGGGATGAACGGGAAAAAAAGGAAGAGGGGGGGGGGGGGGAGTGGCGGGGTGGGGGGGTTCGGAGTTGAAGTTCCTGTCTCTCAGCTGGATGCTGGATTCCTGTCAGTGCCGAGGCATGTGTGGACGTGTTGCTAGGGCAACAGGGAAGTAGAGGGAAACAGGGGGGGACCGGTGATTGGGCGACGATTGGCCTTGAGACAGTGAGTCTCGTACAGGAGCTGGCTGCTTTAGTGCTGTGTTAGTGTTTAACATTTCGAAGGAGGTTTTACTCAGCGTTGCCCAAAGCAGTGATCCTCACTCCTGGTCCTGGAGAGTTCCAGAACCGCAGCCCTGCTCAGGAGTGACATACCTCATTCAGCTCATCAAGGTTTTAACGACCAATTCATTAGTCCAATCACGTGTGATAGCACAAGGCTTGGGAGGAACCACCAGGACCCACTGGGGTTGTCCAGGACAGTATTACTGACCACCTTCAAAACATATGTGTTCGTTTCTGTCCTGCCCTACAGTTATTTTTTAGTAAGTTTTTAGTTGAGCTCTTACTGTTTGAGCTGTATTGATAGCGTCGCCATCAGGCCTCAGTGGACAGGACATCAACACACTCTGGGTAATAGTAGTGCATTGGGGCTTTGGAGAGAGAGAGAGGGGGAGAGAGAGAGGGGAGAGAGAGAGAGAGAGAGAGAGAGAGAGAGAGAGAGAGAGAGAGAGAGAGAGAGAGAGAGAGAGAGGAGGAGGAGGGGGGGTCTTGGCTTTTGAAGGAAGCCAGTACACTGAGAGAGAAAGAAAGAGACCAGCAGGTACTTCATTGCCGCTGTGTCCTGCCCCGAGTCGTTCGGCTGCCTTTGAATTTGTCCAGGGACAAAGCAGCGAGGGGAATAATACACCTGCCAGTCTCGGTCAGCATCAGGCCTCGGACAGGAACACTGCCCTCCACTTAAACACAAGCTGCAGAGAGGGAGAGAAAAGAGAGAGATTGAAAGGCGCCTTATAAAATAAATGCATTATTATTATTATTATTATTATTAGAGAGGGGGGAGGGGAAGAGAGAGAGGGGGGGGAGAGAGAGAGAGAGGAGGGAGAGAAAGAGAGAGAGGGGGGAGAGAGAAAGAGAGAATGAGAAAGAGAGATGGGGGGGGGAGAGGGAGAGAGAGAAAGAGAGAGTGAGGGAGGAGAGAGTCGTAGAGCAACTTCCACTTTCTTCGTCTCTATTTGGGAGGAGGCCTCGGTGGAGGGGGGTGGAGGGGGGAGATTGATTGTTTCATTTGGATTGTGGAAAGCTACTAGGATCCCTGAAAAACGTGTTTCCTTCTAACCCAAATGTCAAATGAGCTATTGATTAGTTGTTTACAATCTGCAGGAACTATATCCCCCCCTTACAGTGCATGATAGACCTCATAATGGGGGGTCTCGGAGGTCTGCTGCTGTGTCAGCCTACTAACGGGCAGATCTCAACGCCTGAGCAGGAGGGTGACACACTGTTATTGTGTCAAGCACTCGGGGTCTCTGAAGCAAACTGGGAAAATGGCTGTCAAAGGCATTTGTGGTATCGAACGGCATATGGCCTGAGCCTTTCTGCAGGGGAGAACAGACATATATATATATATATTATGTATATACTGTATATATATATATATTTACATTTCAGACATTGCGTGAGTTTTAGAATTATAAGGTTCTATCTCTGTGTAGCTCTGTGTAGGCTAGTTCAGAGATATTGAGCGTCAACGTTTTTACATTCCATTATGTTTTGTGAGATGGAACCTTTGTATTTTATTAATTACTAACTAAAAAATGTCAACATTTTAAAAATGTTAACACCACACAGGCATTAATAAACACCTAATGGATCAGATTATGTAAAAAACTCAATTTTGACCAAAAATAGATAGAAGAACCTTATAATTCTAACGTCAAGATTGCTAGAAGGAATAATTACATATCTTATTTTATATTCACAGTAGAGAAACTGTATTTTTACTATTGTTAGACATAATGTTGGACAGACATACTGTATGCCCCGTTAATCCCATGGCGAATACTGAACATTTATCTGAGGTAACATCTGACCTGACTGAGACAGACTAGGCATAATCTCTTCCTCCTTCTTATTTCTTTTCGTTTATTGAGTGACACTGAGGAAATTAAGATCAAAACCCTGTCAATCTCTCCCGCCTGTCCTGCATGCATCGTTGACGATCGGTAAAAAGGGGTCGGGGGTTCGAGTAAGCCAGAGTCATA
>NC_137678.1:40415497-40422997 GCF_963989245.1 Nansenia antarctica
AAGGAGAGAGAGAGAGAGAGAGAAAGAGAGAGAGAGAGAGAGAGAGAGAGAGAGAAAAGGAGAGAGAGTGAGCTGAGGCATTTTAGTGTGGTAGATATAGAGTCATTATGAGATGTCATTGTTGTGTGGTGGCCATGTCTAATTAAGGGTGATTAGCAGTTTATGGTGTACTGCCTGTCTGTCTGTGATCCTGGCATGGTAGCGATGGCGTTAATCAGTCTAGTGAGTCACGGTGAGTAAGATGGTCCCACTCTTCATTAGCCTCAATGGGCTAACTGCATCCAGGGGCCATTGGAGGTAACCAGCGCAGAAGGAATGAGTAGAGAACGTTTGTGACGGCAGCTGGTGAAAGGAAACCATCAAAATGTGCTGGCTTTTATTCAGAAAAATTACAATAAATTTCAACGTTGTTGAAAATCAATGACACATTTTGGAGGTTCTGTATTGAGCTCTTGTCTCTCCGAAACATTTTTCAACTGAACTTGACAGTCAAGAGGAGGAAGACAGGAGTCTGGGGTTTGGGGGTGGAACCGTTGGCAGATTTTGATCTTCCAACTCAGCACTTCTCAAGGAAGGGAGGGGGATTGCATTCAGACACAACGTTGGAGAGGGAAAAAGATCAGACAGACATCAACCACATCAGGGGCCGCTCCGGGCCGGGTTGGGGTAGGATAGGGTAGGCTCGCTGGGATCCGCACAGAGCTTAGCCAAGCATTACTCTAAATACATAACTAATGCTTTCCTTCCACACTGCAATGAGAGGCCCAGCTCATTTATTGTCTCAATAAAGCCTGTCTGCTGGACTCGGACTCGGTCATCAGTCACCGCCGTGTCTTAACTGGGTCAAGACCGCTGGGGGGCCTGGGGAGCCCGGGCGCGGTACCGCCTCCCTCTCTCTCCATCTCCGGGACGTCAGGCTTGCAGGACACAGCTGGAGCCTGGATATCGCTCACGCTTAATGGAGACCCTAGGAATCCAGAGCAAAGAGTTTTCACGCTTTTTCACCATTTACCTCTGAAAATGCGCAGTGCGGCCTACAGGACTCGGAGGCTGCTGACGTTGGCACGCTCGCTCGCACACTTGCTCCGACGGCTGATGAACCACTGATTTTAGCATTAAAGAGATTAAAAAAAAAGAGACCATGTCGTATTTAGAAAGTAAATAATGCAAGATTAATGGAGGTTGATGAGATTTTTTATGAGGAGATCAAATTAATGATTATTCCAAATGAATTCGTAATCAGAGAGAGAGTGCGAGTTTACAAGATAGAACGAACATCAAAAGTGTTCATTTCATTTCATTTTAGTCCAAAAATATGTTCACATGCACTGCCGACAGATATATCTTATTTGTTGTTTAATTTTAGGTATTACAGTTTTTCTCTATCGCTTTAACACTAACATCGGAACCTCAAACACAATGACCAAAACCTGAAACTGGTGTATTTTATCTCACACCAATTCTTCACAATGACAACACGTTTCTTGCTTATCACTCATTTTGCAGCTCTGAACCACACAGAAACACTAACACTCTTCCTTGATAACATCTCTTGTCTTCACATGGAAAACACTACCATTCAGAATGCTAAACTCAAACCACCAATCACACAATCACCTATTGGGCAAACACCTATTGCATTTGAATTAGCAATCATAGCTTTAGCAATAAAAGGGCCAAAGGTGAGCTCTCCTGTGTTGAAATATAAGTATGATTCCAGGTCTGGAACCGTCATGCCAGGCGATACTTTCCCCTCTGCTTGGCCAGGGAGAACATTGCCTGTGATGTCGACGAGGTCTTGTGGCCTTTGTGTAGAGTATATTATGCAGAAGGCTTATTTTCTATTTTCTATTGTTTGTTCTGTATGAAGAACACTTTACGAATCCAACTGTCATTGCTGAGATGTGTGCAGTAATTTAGAATTCAAAAAGTTCTATTCTTGTATTTGTGTGTTTTATATTTGAGTATGAAAACATAACAGTTTATAACAGGCTACTGTACGTATGTAGTGTAACACTGAAAATGCAAAAGGCCTACTGATAATCTTATCATAGTACTGTTTTCCTCTGATCATAGTGTTTTCCATTGTGCACATCAGTGTTCAATTGGTTGTTACAAGTGTCTATTCATTTGATGGTGTGTGTTTTTCATTTTGACAAAATACATTATTTTGAATGCAGTGTTTGCTTTTGCAAGAGATTTGTGGAGTTTAGGGATTTGTGTGTGAGTTTTTGGATTTGTGTTAAGAGTTAAGAGAAAATTAGCTATTCTTTGAGAAAACATGTTAAAGCGATAGAGACAAACTGTAAACCTCAGAAACAGCATCTCCAACATTTAGGAAAATGAATGTCTCACTAAAGATACAATAAGCCAATGATGCATTTGGGTGGAATATCAAACATTCTTTCACAGTCTCATGTTGGTTTTTATGCTGGTTACAGTTTTTCTCAGTTGCTAAAACACATTTCTTGAAACCTCCACCCATTTTCTCAAAACCTTAAACACAAAAATACAAACTACATTCACAAAACCCCAGACTTTCCTACCAAAATCAAACTATCACCTCAAAAGCACTTATCCTGTGTTCAAAACCAAACACTGTATTCAGATCGTACACGCAGCAAGTAAAATATATTCACCACAGAGCATTCGTTAGACACTACATACAATAATTTAGGACACAGCAAACAGGTTTTTAACAGAAAATGTTTATTGTAAATGCATTTAGCAAAAACTTATCGTAGTCAAAGTGATATCTACATTCAGCACTTTCAAAACAAAAACTGAAAAAGCTAAATGAAAAGCACATTACTGCACAATCAAAGTCACTGAGATTCATTCTCCAACATCATGTCTTTGTGCGGGGTCCGGCCAGAGGGCTTCATCCACGTCACAGCCAATATTTTCCCTTGCCAGGCAACCCTCTGGTGTGCCGAACCCAGCCTTGACAAGACTCCACAGTTACATCATCACAGGCCTGTTCCATAGGGCTGTCTGTCTGTCATAGACCTTCCACCGCCACGCAGAGAAACACTTGGGAAGGGACTGTAAGGTGCACAGCAGTCGTGCTGCCCGATCACGTCTCTTCACAACTCTGGCTCCCCGCTGGTGGAATGAGCTCCCCACGGCTGTCAGAACGGCAGAGTCACTACCCATCTTCCGTCGTAGACTGAAGACCCACCTCTTCAGGTTACACCTCAACTGCTCCTCCTGAGACATCTCCTGCCCCTCAGCACTACGTCTCCTAAAGACGTCCCCTTTCCCCTCTACTGTGTCCCTAAGAACTTCTATCGCCCCCTTTGTACTGCTTCTCTGTTCCTCCAGTAAAAAAAAAAAAAAAAAAAAAAGTTTTAGAAAAAGGTGGTAGAAGAAGGTTTCTCCTTCTATCAGTGGGCCTGAGCTAGATTACTCTTCTGCTGCCAGTGTTCACAATGTTGCAACACAAGTGCATCACGGTGTGAAATGTGTTTAGTGACTGAGAATGTGTTTAAGGTTTGGCAACAAAGAGCGGATGAGTTTTGCAAATTGTGTCTAAGTACCTGAACAGTGTTTAAGGTTTGGCCAAAAGAGTGTTTGATTCGACAAATGAGTTTAGGCCACTGAACTGAGAAAAACTGTAATAATAATTAATAATTATATACAGTAGTACTGGCACTGGAACTGGAGCCCTCCACTGCTGCTGAAGCTTCTATAGGACCACACAGGCCAACACCAACACACACACACACACACACACACACACACACACACACACACACACACACACACACACAGGCCAACACCAACACACGGACACACACACACACACACACAGGCCAACACCAACACCAACACACACACACACACACACACACACACACACACACACACACACACACACACAGGCCAACACCAACACCAACACACACACACACACACACACACACACACACACACACAGGCCAACACCAACACACGGACACACACACACACACATTTTAATCATTTATTTATGTCCACATAGAAACAAGTATACAGGGACACAAATACTGAAGGCACAGATGGGATGCATTCACAAACAGACATGGACAATGTCTTTCACATACAACAGGACAAGACTCACGGGTACAAGTAACACCGTCTCCGCCATATATGGCGGCTGCCAATAATCGCAGAGACAGAGCAATACTTGCTGAGCCTTTTTGCTTCTCCCTTGGACATTCCCAGTAGACGTAGTCCTCTGACAACCAATCTGTGCACATGTCCAAGACTGCCAAATATAAAGACTAATAGCGTACACCTATAGCCTAGCTCTGAGATGGTATCTACAAGCTGCTGGTATTTCATGACCTTAGTCATGAAGGCTTCCTCTAGGCTTATATCAAAGGTGCATGCTACCTCTAATACAGACATCTCTCTGGACTCTTCATTAACAACAATAACATCTGGGGCCCTATTATGCACTTCTTAACTTGCCGTCTTAAGTGTTAATTAAGACGCACCGCCAGGTTAAGACCCACCGCCACCCTTATTATGCGCTTCATACGCGCTACTGCTATTATGCAGGTGTCGATAGGCGCCCACACATAAGACGTAAAACTCCCGTGCATATATTGCTCATTGTGGGAGTGTTCATATGTTAATGAAGTGCACTAGGCGCCCCTGCTATTATGCGATCTGACTTTGCTCCTATCGCTAAGAAGTGGTTTGAAAAGTTCTTAAGTTTAGACTTCATGCACGTTTTGAAACACGAGCGCGCCTCCGCGGTTTGCGCATGCATGTGGGCACACATGAACACGCACGTGGCTCCACGGCAAGACGTCAATTACGGTCACAGTATAAATGCTTTATTTCAGAAGGGAGAGGCAGAGAAGCGCGCTGACCTCCTTCTCAGGACTTCCATAATAGCATAGCGCTAATGACTCAACGCAGCCGGTTCTTAAAGGGAATGGCACCTGGCACGCTGATTGGGTTGATTGAGAAGACGCCCAAAACACACCCATGACTAATTTCTTTGCTTAGCGCCGGGTTTTAGGCACCCACTACAGCACGCATAATAGCAAAGTGGCCTTGACCACGCCTCCACGTCTTAAGTTTAGATCTACCGCCTCGTCTTATTGATGAACTGCATAATAGGGCCCCTGGTGTGTTAGCAGACAACTGTGAAAAGTGACATTGGTCATTACAGAAATTGAACATAGATGCATTGACACAAGCATGTGTATACATTTTCACTGTAGCTGGGAAGTGGAGTGATATGTCCTTTACTATAAGGCTCACAATTCTGTCATGACGTGCTATATACATTCCTTTAATATTCCATTAATAATTATATACAGTACAAGTACTGGCACTGGAACTGGAGCCCTCCACTGCTGCTGAAGCTTCTATAGGACCACACAGGCCAACACCAACACACACACACACACACACACACACACACACACACACACACACACAGGCCAACACCAACACCAACACACACACACACACACACACACACACACACACACACACACACACACACACAGGCCAACACCAACACACGGACACACACACACACACAGGCCAACACCAACACCAACACCAACACACACACACACACACACACACACACACACACACACACAGGACAACACCAACACACACACACACACACACACACAAAGGCCAACACCAACAAGTTCAGACAGAGTGTGAAGCTTTGATATACGACTCATCATCTATTTGACATACAATACTGTTATTAACAGCCGTCTCTCTGTTATGATGCACACACACACACACACACACACACACACACACACACACACACAGTTTAATGTGGAGAAAGATGTTGCAAAACAAAACATAAAAACACAAAACTAGGCTGGAAATAATAAACAGTGATTATTACATTTAAATTGTTGACATTTAGCAGATGCCTTTATTGAAAGCGACATTTAACAAATACATTTGTGTACGTAAGTGAATCATCTATCCATCAGTCATCATAAGACATGCTAGTGAATACTAGTGCCAGGGGCCATTAGTAGTCACAATGCTATTATTTTATTTTATTTTGTTATTTACAGTAGAGAAACTGTACACTGGGCTAGTGGGGGTGAAGAGGTCTTCATTAATATCAAGATGTAGCCTGAAAAGATGGGTCTTCAGTCAGCGGTGGAAGACAGGTTGTGACTCTACAATCCTGACAGCAGTGGGAAGCTCGTTCCACCAGCGGGACGCCACGACAGTGAAAAGCTGTGACGCGAGTAACGCCACTGCTGCGTCCACGTAGAGGCAGCGGTACCAGGCTGGAGGTGGAAGACCGGAGTGGTCAAGCAGGTGGTTTGGGGGCTGACCATTGCTCCCTATTGCAAGTAGGGAGGGGCTGTTCCCTTTGCCGCCGGGTAGGCAAGCACCAGGGTCTTGAATCTGATGCGAGCTGCTACTGGGAGCCAGTGAAGGGTGCAAAGGAGGGGGGGTAACATGGAGGGGGGGTAACATGGGAGAACTTTGGTAGACTGAATACCAGATGGGCGGCGGCATTCTGGATGAGCTGAAGAAGTCTGTGACGGAGGCGGGGAGCCAGGCCGAGGGTGCGTTGCACTAGTCAAGGCGGGAGAAGTGTGAGGATCAAGAGTTGTGCTGCTTCTCTCGTGAGGAAATGGACATATCCTTCTGATGCTGTAGTAGAGGAAGAATCTACGAATGTTGTAGAGGAAGAATCTACAGGATTATTATTATTATTATTATTGTTACTATTTGCACAGCAACTTTATTGGCGGGTTGTTTATTAGCAGGCATTGTGTTTGGAGAACCTAGGAGAGAGAGTCAACATGGCAAAGGGGAAATCTGCCAAGGAAAAAGGTTATGCATAATTTATGGGGGATTAGTTTGGATGTAGAGGTCAATGAAGGCTAAACAGACTGAGCCACAGACTGGGAGAGGTGGGAGAGAGCAGCAGTGTCCTAGGGGGGTCTGGGTGCTTAGCACAGCTGCAGTTGCTCTTCATTAACACAGGAACCATCAGCTAACGCATCTGTGAGCCCCATCCTCAGCATCTTGTGTGTGTGTGTGTGTGTGTGTGTGTGAGTGCCTGTGCGCATGTGTGCGTGCACGTGCATGTGTGTGTGTGTATGTGTGTGCCTGTGTGCGTGTGCGTGTGTGTGTGTGTGTGCGTGTGTGTTACAGGACAGGATTTTCCCATCATTACCGGTGTGTACTATTTGACTTGAGCTATGTTCATAGCTTTGTGCAGAATGATAAAGGTACAATAAATAAATAAATAAATTAAAAAGTATGTTCCAGAATGGTGGTGCTGTTGGTGATCTATCCACAATGGCAGCACAGGCCTCTGCTGACGGGGGCCGATGTATTGAAGATCCCTGTAGACTGACGCTGCTTGTTAAATGATCTGCATCGGCCAAGCTTCTGTTCTAGTTGACATTTCCTCCTCTGGCTTACAGCGTCGCCGGGCGAGGGGGGCGGTGGGTGGGTGCCGGTGGGGGATGGGGGGAAGGGGGGATGGGGGATGAA
>NC_137678.1:40427997-40460497 GCF_963989245.1 Nansenia antarctica
CATTTGTGTGCATGATGAGGCTGTGTCACAGAACCCTCCTCCAATACAAGGAGCCATGATTAGACAGATGTTCCTAATATTTATGCTCATTGGTCTACACGCACGCACACACACACACGCACACACACACACACACACACACACACACACACACACACACACACACACACACAGACACAGACACACACACACACACACACACACACACACAGACACAGACACAGACACACACACACACACACACACACACACACGCACACACAGACACACAGACACACACACACAGACACATACACACACAGACACACACACACACACACACACACACAGACACAGACACACACACACATACATACATACATACACACACACACACACACACACACACACACACACACACAGACACACAGACATGGACACACACACACACACACACACACACACACACAGACACACAGACATGGACACACACACACACACACACACACACACACATACGTCTTTCGTGTCTGTGTCTGGAGTCACACCACACCACAGCTACCCAACTACTTTACTGCCTGTAAAGGGGGGATAGTGTGTGAATGTCGCGGAGGGTCACGCATTGTCCCTTTAATGTATTATATGTTGTATTAATGTATTAGGTGTTTGTCTGTTGATTATATGTGGACCCCAGGAAGATTAGCAAACTGCTACGGCATAAGCTAATGGGGATCCTTTTAAATAAACAAATAAACAAACTGTCTCATCATGGTTGGTGTCATCTGGCAAGACGAAGGTTGAATGGATATGAAAAATAATTGATCATAATAAAATGCATATGGAATTGAAATGTTGATTTGAGTGTGTTTTAAAAAATCTCTATATATTAATCATGTCTTTCCACCTCTCTCTCCCTCTCTCTTTCCCACTCCTCTCTCTCCCTCTCTCCCTCTCTCCCCCACCCCTCTCTCTCCCTCTCTCTCCCCCACGCCTCTCTCCCTCTCTCTCCCCCACCCCTCTCTCTCCCTCTCTCTCCCCCACCCCTCTCTCTCTCCCACTGTTCTCTCTCCCTCTCTCCCTCTATCTCCTCCACCCCTCTCTCTCCCTCTCTCCACAGCTCGTATCGTACAGACAAAGCAATGGTGTGAGATGCTGCCATGTCTGGATGACGAGGACTGTGACCTGTTAGTCAATAAATCAGGCTGGACTTGTACTCAACCAGGAGGCAGAGTCAAAACCACCACGGTGAGTTGATCTAGTGAGAAGAAGTATCGGTGAGAAGATTTTTCAAGATGGCGGCGCGATCAGACGCGAGGCTAGGGGAGCTCCCAACATCGGTGCTTTTTAGTGGTTTTAAGTACATTTGTATTATTTTAGTACTTATAGGGAACGGCTGTGTAAATAGTACCTACAGCAGACTAGACTTACTAGAAGTTGGTGCGCAAAACGAGAGGACTGTAACAACGGAATTCTTGAAACAACAAAGGATTCCACTCGACATAGCTCGGTCGCCGGGAGAAAAATGGTACGCTATCCCAACCCTCAGGCGCAAGCGGCGGCGTCGAGATCGCAAGCAACGCCGAGGACGCAGGGGAGGCCTGCTAGCTAGGCTGAGGAGAAGCCCGAATAAGCCTGCTTTGCCGAGTATATTCCTATCCAACGTCAGGTCTCTGGCTAACAAGATGGACGAACTGAGACTGCAGGTCGCTTCCAACAACACCGTGGGAGATAGCTGTGTGATTATTCTCACAGAGACCTGGCTCAATGACACCATCTTGGACTCGGCTGTCGGCTTAGAAGGCAGGACTTTACACCGTGCGGACAGGACGCTGCTTAGTGAGAAGACGCGCGGAGGCGGCCTCATTATATCTACGAAGGACAGCTGGTGCTTAAACACAAAAACTGTAAGTAGCCACTGCTCCCCAGACCTGGAATACTTGACTGTTAAATGCCGACCCACATACCTCCCGAGGGAATTCAACGCAGTGTACATAACATGTGTTTACATTGCGCCTAGCGAGGTTGGTAGCTTAGCATTGGCACGGCTACATGACGTCATCAGTAGTGGACAGAGCGCGGACCCACAGGCAGTTCATATAATCGCCGGGGACTTCAATCATGCTGACCTGAAGGTAGTACTACCGAAGTTCTATCAGCATGTTAAATGTGCAACAAGAGGAGAAAAAACACTGGATAAGGTATACACCAACATCAAGCTTGCTTACAAGGCTAGACCGCTAGCTCATCTAGGCATGTCTGACCATGTGTCAATCCTCCTGATCCCAGCCTACACTCCCATGAGGAAAAGTGCTCCCATCACCACTAAGACTGTCAGAACCTGGCCAGCAGGGTCCGCTCCACTGCAGATCTGCCTGAATGACACCTCATGGCAGGAATATGAGCATGAGGACCTGGAACAGTTCACGTCGTCGGTTCTGAACCACATAGTGAACTGCACCAACTCAGCCACCGTGGACAAACGGGTCCGGGTCTACCCCAACACGAAGCCATGGATGACTGGGAAGGTCCAAAAACTGCTCAAGGAGAGGGACAACGCCTTCTCAGGGAAGGACACACTGCTGTACAGCACCACCAGGGCTAACCTAAAGCGCGGCATCCGGGAGGCCAAGGCAGACCACAGAGAGAAGATTGAGGAATGCTTCCTGAGCAACGACTCCAGGCGGGTGTGGCAGGGGGTTCAGCACATGACAAACTTCAGAGCCAACAGGCTCACAGCCGTGGAGGACGACCCCCTGCTGGCGGAAAAGCTGAACTCCTTCTACGCCCGGTTCGACGAGGGGCGAACGGAGGTAACCACAACACAAACACCACTCTCTCCAGCTCTCAGCAGCCTCACCCTCACAGAGCATGAAGTGAGACGCGTGCTGAAGGCGGTGGACCCCAGGAAAGCCTCAGGGCCGGATGGCGTCCTGGGACGGGTGCTGAGGGACTGCGCCGACCAGCTGGCCGGGGTTTTCACTAACATCTTCAAACAGTCCCTGTCCCAGGCCACCATCCCACCCTGCCTGAAAACCTCAACTATCATCCCAGTCCCGAAGAAAAGCACGGTGAGCTGCCTAAACGACTACCGCCCGGTGGCACTCACACCAATCATCATGAAGTGCTTCGAGAAACTAGTCCGGGCCCACATAGTCACACGCCTCCCGCCCAACCTGGATCCATACCAGTTCGCCTACAGAGTCCACAGGTCCACAGAGGACGCCATCGCGACGACTCTCCACTCCACTCTATCCCACCTGGAGAGGGGAAACAGCTACGCGAGACTGCTCTTTGTGGACTTCAGCTCTGCCTTCAACACCATCCTTCCAGACAGGCTAGTGACCAAACTACTAGACCTGGGACTATCACACTCTATCTGTGCATGGATCAAGGACTTCCTGTCTGACCGCCCCCAGAGGGTGCGGGTGGGCTCCCACACCTCCACAGCCCTCAGACTCAGCACTGGGTCCCCCCAGGGCTGCGTGCTAAGCCCCATCCTCTACAACCTCTACACCTACGACTTCACCCCCGTCCACCCCAGCAACTCCATCATAAAGTTTGCAGACGACACCACCGTGGTGGGTTGCATCTCGGGGGGGGACGAGGCGGCGTACAGGGATGAGGTGGAGCAGCTGGGCAAGCTGTGCAAGGTTAACAACCTGCTGCTGAACCAGTCAAACCAATCATCATGGACTTCAGGAGGAAAAAATCTGAGGTCCAGCCCCTGCTCGTCGATGGAGGGAGCGTGGAGAGAGTCTCAACCCTCCGATTCCTGGGGGTGCACATACAGGATGACCTGTCCTGGAAGATCAACACAGCAGCCATCATCAAGAAGGCACAACAGCGGCTCTACTTCCTGAGAGTCCTCAGGAAAGACCACATCGGACAGGAGATGCTGGTGACCTTCTACCGCTGCACAGTGGAGAGCATCCTCACCTACTGCATCTGCGTGTGGTTCTCCAGCTGCACAGCCGCAGAGAGGAATGCGCTACAGAGAGTCGTGAGATCGGCCCAGAAGATCACCGGCGCCCCCCTCCCCTCTCTGGAAGGTTCAGGACCATGTTCGCAAGGACAAACAGACTGAAGCTCAGCTTCTACCCCAGGGCCATTCAGGCCCTGAACACAGCAAAGACCTAGGTTCTAGGCCCTGGACAATCTAGACAATTTGATGGCAGCTACTAGATTGAAATCAAGTGCAACACTGAAACACAACTGTGAACATTTCAAACCTGCAAACTGCGACACTTTAAATGAATGTGCAATAACACTATGTGCAATATGACAACCCTCGGGTACATAAGGTTCAGAGATAGGAAATGTTAGAATAGGTATAGCATAGCATAGAGTACAGCACAGTGTTTTATTTGTATAGTATAGTATAGTGGATAGTGTACATAGCCTTTATTTATGTAAACCAGCTCTTTTCCCTTCTTGTTTTTAGTTTTTTTTTTCCTAGCACCAGGGGAGCTCCCCCTCCCAAATTTCGTTGTTTGGTACCTGTACTATATCAATGACAATAAAGACCATTCATTCATTCATTCATTCATTAATTAATTCATCTAGAATATAATAACATCATATACGCCATTTAGCTGACGCTTTTATCCACAGCCACAGCGACTTAGATTGCAGTGAGTGCATACATTTTTCAGCATATCTGGTCCCAGCGGGAATCCAGTCACCACCTAAGCGTTGTGAGGTCAGTGATCTACACACTCTCCTGCATTCTCTCCACCCACTGGCTCCAAACACGTATAGTTATCCGCCAAATGACGCTTTTCACTCGGCCTATAATAGCTTTTTGGTGGGGGGGGGGGGGGTTAAATCACTGCTAATGTGTAGCCTAGCACTTACCAACTGGAACTCTCCCCAACTCACTCATAGCCCCAACTCTCTCATAGCGTTAGTCTTTACATGGAATACTGTTGATGTGTAGTTATTACCTAACATTTTAATTGGAACAGTTATTGAGCTTATGCATTTGTAATGTTATATAATATTTATACAACAGTTAGTTCCGACCAAATTTGATTGGACAAGAGGCATTCCATGAGTGCCGATATATAGTATAACAGCACTGGGACTTTTAACTATCTATCACTCCGCCGCACAGGTGTTCTATTAAATGACCGTTAATGAGACTACATTCACGGTCGTTATCTATCAGATTATCTATCAGTGTGTTGGTTTCAAACAAAGATGGATATTTTATTTATTTTTTAAATTATGAATGGTCATCAGAAGAGGTAATTCACTGGTTGCACAATAAATGTAAACGTACAGATAAATGTACACGATACAAAGTAGCTAGCCTGCAGATGTTTGTGTTCAGGTTACTAGGCAACAGTCCAGTTGAAGTTCAGTTTTTGTTGGCGGAGCCAAAATAAATGATTACATAAACAAACAAATCATAATCTGTTGTCGCTTATTACTGTTAAGTAATGAATGGCGCTGTATAAAAGCAATATCACACGAGAGGGAGTGCTGTTATACTGAATATCAGCACGGCTGTGATTGTCTTGTCACAGCCATGCTGATATTCAGTATAACAGCACTCCCTCTCGTGTGATATTGCTTAAGTATGTGACAGGGTCTGGTGAAAAAGTAGGGGGAGGACATATGTTTGTTTTTGACAGATTATGAAAGGGCATATTGTAAGCTTTCAAATGATGTGTCATACATGGTCACAAAGGGAGAGAGAGAGAGAGAGAGAGAGAGAGAGAGAGAAAATGGCTTTCAAAGTGTTCACACCTTCACAGGCAGGTAATAGCAGGTAATGGGTGGGAACAATAGCTGGTTAACGCTACCCCCAATCACTCCCACAGAGAAAGAGAGAAAACAAGAGAAAACTGAATGGCAATATCTATAAAAGGAAACAATAAGGCAAGATACAATTGACCAATACAATGATAGAATAGTAAAAAATAAGAATGTGTCCGCGTGTATACATTTATCATTATAGACCATAATGCATCTGGTGGGACTTTGGTGGAGGGCATGGGATGTTTCGTGCCTCATCAGAACAAAATTCTCTGATCTTCTCAAAAAGATAATTCTGCCTGGACTCTAATGACAAAGTTTTGTTTTCATCATTCTCTCTATCTTTCTCACACACACACACACACTCGCGCACGCGCACACGCACACGTACACGCGCACACACACACACACACACACACACACACACACACACACACACACACACTAAATATATTATATATGTGTCAGTTAGCTGCACAGTGAGCTAGGTAGTGGCAGCTGAGAGCACCAGTTAATAACAGTAGGCAGGTACATCTACAGTGCAGGGCACCTAAAGTGCTTCTCCCTTCCCCTCTCCTTCCCCTCTTCCCCTCTTCCCCTCTCCCCCTCTCCCCGTCTCCACAATGCGGCGGTTTGTTTGCCTTCTCATCACCGGCAATTAGCTTGAATTAAAGCCGCTCTTAACGCTAATGATTGGAACAGATGGGAAATCACTGCAGGTATTTTGTGAAACGCCGTCCTCGCTCCCCGTCTCCTCGCTCTCTTCCCGTTCCCCCGCTCCGCGCAGACGACACTGCTCACCCCCCGCCTGCCTCGCCTCGTCTCCAGTAATTAAAGACTTTTAATTCGGGCGACATTCGTTACGCAACTCTGTCTCTCTCGCTCCCCCTATTTGCACCCCCCCCCTCTCCCCCCCCCCCCCCCCCCCCGAATGTCAGCTCTGTGAACCCCGGCAGGCCTAGGGGGCGTCATTAATGCATCTGTCATACAGTATTTCACTCATCAGCTGACTAACTTGTTTACTCGTGTGCTGAAGAGTCCCGGAGCGCCTCGCATTTGTGTTCTCCCATTCTCCCGGGATGAGAAATCCGAAGGATACGGATGGTTATCAGACTCTTGCTCGTGGTCTTACGTTCGTCGAGCTAGCGTCTTAGCACGGTCAGGCACCACTACTCTACCTGATAACTTATCTTAGGAAACCAAATACCTCACACAGAGGATTCTAAAACCCATCTGTTATGTTTGACAGGTACGGGTTGGAGGGAGAGAGAGGTGTGTAGGTGTGTGCGCTTCTGTGTAGTATGTGTGTGTGTGTGTGTGTGTGTGTGTGTGTGTGAGTGTGTGCGTGTGTGTGTGTGTGTGTATGCGAGATTGCATGCTTGTGCAATGTGCGCCTCCAATCGTGTATGACGTGTGTGTGTGTGTGTGTGTGTGTGTGAGAGAGCAGGCTGGGGGGGGGGGGGTGAGACCCCCGTCTCAGTTCTATTTCTAACCAGGGTTATTCATCAGGCTCCTGTTGACGTGTTCTTGGAGCTGACAGGTATTCATGCCTGCTCCAGTCTTCAGCTGGGCGGTCAGGCACCCAGCCAGTCACCAGGTGGCTGAGGAGGGGCTGCCTGTCTAGGGGGGAGACGGATGGCTCAGAGCGCCCCCCCCCCTTCCAGAATCTGGAGGATGGAGAGTCTGGCTGCCTTTGGAGTGCATAAAGGCTGCCTCTGAAAAGTCCAATGGAGCATGTGTCGCCTGTCTCTCATCTCAGACAAGATGGAGCATCCAATGGAGCATGCGTTGGTTGTTTGCTCCGGGAGCGACTTTGAATGCGCGTTCTCACAGCTCCAAACGACGCAGAGCAAAGCGAATTTTATCCTAAACTCCGATTCCAAGTGAAGCAAATGTTGTAGTGAGAACACACCCTTACTCTCTTCTACCGCACCCCTTTTCCTCTTTTCCCTTCTCCCTCTGTGGTGTCATCCATCTTTCTCTGACGCGACCAGGAGATTGAGGACCAGGAGTTGAAGCTGTCAATATCAACATTATAGATTTTTCCAAGGGCAACTTTGACGGCCTATCTATCAAGATGGATACCACGCAGCAGTAAACTGCAGTGTTTATCGGCTATCTTTTACGAGTCATACTCACCTCAAGTAATATGCATCTACAGTTCACCCACATTTATGGCCAAGTTAATCGACTGTCGTCACAATGCCATAAGCAGTTAATTTGTCACTGCACTGAGGACAACACTCAACCTAATATCTTCACAGAGGATTTAAATATCCCATTTACCTCACCCCAGCAGTGTTAAACGCTGCCTAATGGTTTACTGCATTTCAGAGACGTCCACTGATGGTGATATAATATTAGTTCCAGCAGTCATCTCCGATATTATTCCCATTGAATTGCTTATTGCCTGCTTTTCTCCTGAGAAGCGGAGGCCTCACATGGTGGCCCGTCTCTATTTTACTGTCAGATTAAACAACAGAAAAAGCCATTCCTACTCGTCATGTGGCGTCAATGGGAGCCGACACACACTGGGAGGGAGAGAGAGAGGGACCCATTATAGGAGAGTGAAATCATCTCAGGTTACCTTATGATGTTTCTGACAGCTTAATAGGACGAGCAATTCAAAAGAAGTCTGGGAGAAAGCAATGCATGTGTGAGAGAGAGAGAGCGTGAAAGAGAGAGAGAGAGAGAGAGAGAGAGAGAGAGAGAGAGAGAGAGAGAGAGAGAGAGAGAAGTTTGAGCCAGTCTGACAGAATTTTAGGCATTTTTCAAATAGGAACACATCAATGTGTGACCGTCTTTTATGGTTTCAGACCATGTTCGGTTTGTGAAAAGGAATCCGTTTCTTCAAAAGTTAATTTCAAGAACTTGATAATGATTATTGCCCCGACCTTAAATTCTTATCAGAAAATAGCCTGTTAAAAGTCTGATATCTGTATTCAAAAAGAGATTATAAAAAAAAAACACAGAACAGCAGACCGTGTATGACAGCCGAAACATAGTTTCAGTCAAAAATCAATAATTTGCCGCTCTTCAAATATTATCTTTCAAAAGCTTTATCACCCCCAAAGCCTTTACTTGTTACAGTATACTGCATTGCAATTTAAATTTGTCAAGAACGCATCTCTGAAAGTCTGCCCTTCACTTACCCTTGTTCCGTTTGCAACAAACGTTGACTCAACTGCAATCTGCAGGCTTGTCTGGAACACTCCTGATTCACAATGATTAAACACAACAAACAGCCGTCTCCATTGTGGCGATACATGGCTCCCTTGCTTTAACATACTGATTATACCGTGCACGGAGGGTAAGGCGCTTAAGTGTCCGGCAATGATCTTAATCAGCTGTTCCATTAGGTCTAGCCTGATTGGGCTATTTAGCCACACAACAGAGTGTTGTGTAGGTGGCATCCACTGAGAAAAGTGCTCTGATTACTGTAATCAGGAGCTGTTCCACAGCTCGACTTGGAGGAGAGGAGCTCTTGTTTTCGCAGTGAGGGTTCAGCTGAGTGTGAGGAGGTGCTGGGAGGGAGTGGGGGTACTTAATGAAGTGGAATCGGGGTAGTTCACTGTGTCTTTGGAGGCGTTCTATGAGTGCATGAATACGGTGTGTTTGAGGTGAGAGGGTTTAACAAGGAGGTGGCCTGGGGTGGTCCAGTGGTCTAGCACCGTGGTCTACAGCGCACACATTATGCCCATGTCGGCATGGGCACGAATCCGGCCTATGCCCTGCTGACATGCCCGCTCTCCCTTCTTCTCCTTACTTTCCTGTCTGTCTTCACTGTAAAAAGATGAGTGGGACTGCCCCACTCCTAACGCCTAACTAACCGGTGTGTGTGCGCGCGCGTACGGTCGGTAAGCTTGTAGGCGCACGTCTGTATGCGTGCATTTCTGTGATTGTGCACAACGGGTGGCTGAGCAAAGAGAAGTCTATTTGTTCCCCCCTGCCAACAATATGTCTAATATTTGTGTTTATACTTACCCGTACATCTTTGAGTGTGTTCAGCCGAGTGTAAAAAAGCTCTTTGGAATGGGGTCGTGAAGAGGGCCGGGCACCAGCCTCTATCACACCGGAGAGGCTTGGAGATGACAGGAGCCCCGGCAGTGCTGGATCCGATACGGCCCTCTGTAATTGATCCCTTTGGGCCCTGCTGGCACCGCAGGACACATCTAGTTGAGGCTTTAACAGAGGCACCACAGAGAGGACAGATGCTTGGCCATGCAAACCGACTCCGACGGCACTGCAAACCATTAGCTCTCCTCTGCCAACTCTGGTCCGGACCAGCCAAGTCAGCACTACTACCCCTACCCCTGCCCTCCACTTCCCTCCATTTTGAAAGTATAGTCACTAGAAAAAAAGAAAGAAAGAAAGACAGAGAGACGGAGACCGTATCTGGCTGAACGGAGATCTCACATCCGTTTTTTTGGTCTCTTTTTTGGTCATTGTCTATTTGTACGTTCTCTTGTTTGGGTAGTCAAGGTGTGTCCACCTTGTACATGTATGTTAGTCACGTTGTCGACACTGCAGTGGCCCTGGCCAACGACCTCAGCGATTGGCCAAAACTGTCTATTGTGCCTTGAGTAAGCAGGAAGTCCTTAGTGGGTTGTTTTCATTCTGCCAAACCAGCTTCCATTCATCGGAGCCAAGCAACGGGTTCATTCCAAGAAGCAGAGAACTCTGACTATAAAAAGACAAACACAAGTAAACATATGTAATTGGTCTCTCAGTTCTCCTCGGCCACAGTAGTTTATACCTTGACAATGCTGTCCATCAGAGCAAATGTACTCCCACACACACAGAACTCTCTGCAAAGTGTGAAAAATAATAACAGTATGAAAAATGTAAGTGCAGAGGTGAATGTTTTTGAGGGGAGTAATTGTCAATAATTACTGTGTATTGTTGCTGAGGCTTTTTCTCAACTGTCTGTGTCTGTGTGTGTGTGTGTGTGTGTGTGTGTGTGTGTGTGTGTGTGTGTGTGTGTGTGTGTGTGTGTGTGTGTGTGTGTCTGTGTGTGTGTGTCTGTGTGTGTGTGTGTGTGTGTGTGTGTGTGTGTGTGCACGTGTGTGTCTGCGTGTGCATGTGTCTGTCCTTCCATACTTCATCACCATAAACCTGACATAAATCTCCCCCCTCCCCCCCCCCCCCCCTTCCTCCCCCATGTGATTTCAGGCTCTATGACGTGACAGAAGTCCATCTCGATACTCAGTCCCTCTAAAACTATGGCGTAGAGCATCGGTGACCCTGACAGACAGCTCCAATCAACCATTGGTCCAGAACAGACATGAAACTCAAACACAACCAATTTCAAACCCGGTGGGCCTTATTGACTCTGCAAGGTACGGACATTACATGATTAGACATTTGAAATTTTTGACATTTAGCGTTTTAGCCTTTATCCAAAGCGGCTTCCAACAAAGTACATTTGTCTAACACAAGTGAATCATCCATACATCAGTCCATACATTTTCCTGGGAAAAGGGTGAAAAAAATAACTTTCATAGGGGTTATCAGTGTTAAATACAGCAAAGGCGTTGCACTTCAAAGAGAGGCTAGCCTGGGTAATGATAGCTACTGCACTCAAACAACTCACTGATTCAGCATGAAGGAACATAACATAACCATGTAAACAAGCTCTGGAATCTGTTAATGACTCTGTAGAATAGCCTGGTATAATGATCCAGAGGAGATTGGAGGCTCTGTTTGCCTTTTAACTCTCAAGGGCTCCCTGTATGCACTCTTGCTACAATAGATCCATTGTGTAATAGCATTAGGAAAAACCATTGATCCCTGCACTGATAGTCTTGTGTTATATTGGCATGCCTTACAGTATATGTCGTATCGTGTCAATTACGGGGCTTGGCATCCATCCCCAGGATAACACTAGACGCCACACAAGCCAGACTACCTGACAGTATGTTTTTGTGAAACAGAAAAAGGTCCCCCTGTCGTAAATTTACACAGATCTCGTAATAAAAGGACCGAAGCCGGTCATAAAACAGGCAGACCTATATCACAGTAATGCCTGTGATCCAAACATGGCACTCCTACTATAGGGTCAATAATGTCAACGTTTATGTGCTGCTTTTCAATATAGATATGTGAGATGAAACACACATGACTGGGCTCACGTCTCTGGTTTATGCTCCACTAGAGAATAATGGCCCTCTCACTGTGGGTGATATATTTGTGTAGTGTGCCGTATATGTGTGTAGTGTAGTGTACATGTGTGTAGTGTAGTGTATGTGTGTAGTGTATATGTGTGTAGTGTAGTGTGTATGTGTGTGTGTTGTGTAGTGTGTATGTGTGTAGTGTAGTGTGTATGTGTGTAGTGTAGTGTATGTGTGTAGTGTAGTGTACACGTGTTTAGTGTAGTGTATGTGTGTAGTGTAGTGTATATGTGTGTGGTGTAAGTGTGTGTAGTGTATAAGTGTTTAGTGTAGTGTATAAGTGTTTAGTGTAGTGTATAAGTGTGTAGTGTATATTTGTGTAGTGTAGGTGTTCTGTCTACTAACGCCGACAGAAAGGCTGGACTGAGGGACACGGATACCATTCAACTCGTTTTTCTTATTCTTTATGAAAATTGAATAGATTGTAAAACCTGCGAATGCAGACAACAAAACATACATAAATACACAGCTCTGACACATTCAAAGACTAAAACAAAGCATATAAATGTTACACAAAACACGCATCAAACACACTAACCGTGGCATCCCTCAAGTCCTGGCATCACACAATGAACCCCTACGCACGGTCTCCCACTATTTAAGCACCTAATCACAGCCCCCAATATCCCTACGCATAACGGATCTATATAATCAAACAATTCCCACGCAGTTATGAGGCATAACTCAAAATAATGTTACAAGTATCTAATAATTTGAATAATTAATAATAACTAATAATTATTCAAATAACATTTAAAATAACATTTCACATTTGTCCCATTTTATAGGCTAAAACATGCACAATGAACACACCCCATCCTAACTGGACAGTACAGTAGGAGTGTGTAGTGTATGTGAGTAGGGTAGTGTGTATGTGTGTAGTGTAGTGTAGTACATGTGTGTAGGGTAAATGTGTGTGTGTGTGTGTGTGTGTGAGTAGTGTAGTGTGTATGTGTGTAGTGTAGTGTAGTACATGTGTGTAGGGTAAATGTGTGTGTGTGTGTGTGTAGTGTACATGTGTGTAGTGTAGTGTGTGTGTAGTGTACATGTGTGTAGTGTAGTGTGTGTGTGTGTAGTGTACATGTGTGTAGTGTAGTGTGTGTAGTGTACATGTGTATAGTGTAGTGTACATGTGTGTGTGTGTGTGTGTGTGTGTGTGTAGTGTAGTGTGTGTAGTGTAGTGTAGTGTGTCCTGTTATTCTCTACAGTTGTCCAGGACCTTGGGGTCCGTTTAGACGTCCGTCAGAAGCGCACAGAGCCAGTTGTTTTCCTACGGGGCCCATACGGCCCGCTGACGGACGACGATCTATAATATTGCCTGTCTGTTTTACTGTACGTACGTCAAAGTAAATACAAGTTAAACTTTTGACAGACAAGCGCAAGCATCCATTCCATCCCGCATCTCTTTCTTAACGGAGACCAGGCTGTGCTTACGTATGTTGTGATGAGTATGACTATACTGTACACTGCATAATCGTCTGACTATCTCCGGAAGATGGATCACTTAGACCCCCACCAATCCGGCTTCAAGGCTGGGCATTCCACTTGCTGTCACGGAAGCCCTCCACTCTGCCCAAGCTTCCTCCCTCTCCTCTGTTCTCATTCTCCTTGACCTGTCTGCTGCCTTCGACACAGTCAATCACCAGATCCTTCTCTCCATCCTCTCAGACCTGGGCATCTCTGGCACCGCACACTCCTGGTTTTCTTCCTACCTGGCGGGCCGCTCCTACCAGGTGACCTGGAGAGAATCGCTGTCTTCTCCACGAACCCTTTCCACTGGAGTACCCCAGGGTTCTGTCCTAGGGCCCCTACTTTTCTCCCTCTACACCAAGTCTCTTGGCTCGGTAATCTCTTCACATGGGCTCTCCTACCACAGCTACACAGACGACACTCAACTCTTCCTGTCCTTCCCCCCGTCTGATGTACACGTGGCAACCCGTGGCAACCCCCTCCCTGACAGCCAAGAACCTTGGAGTGATCCTGGATAACCGACTATCCTGTGCGGAGAACATTGCAGCAACGACTCGCTCCTGCAGATTCTTCCTCTACAACATCAGAAGGATACGACCATTCCTTACCAGAGAGGCAGCGCAACTCTTGACCCAGGCACTGGTCATCTCCCGCCTGGATTACTGCAATGTACTCCTGGCTGGGCTCCCCGCTTCAGCCATTAGACCTCTGCAGCTCATCCAGAATGCTGCTGCCCGGCTGGTATTCAACCTCCCCAAACACTCGCATGTCACCCCTCTCCTTCGCACCCTGCACTGGCTCCCGATAGCAGCTCGCATCAGATTCAAGACCCTGGTGCTTGCATACCAGGCAGCTAAAGGGACAGCCCCTGCCTACCTGAAGGAAATGGTAACCCCCCAAACCCCTGCCCGCTCACTCCGCTCCTCCACCTCGGCTGGCCGACTGGCCCCACCTCCTCTACACAGCAGTCGGGCTGCCCGATCACGTCTCTTCACAACACTGGCTCCCCGCTGGTGGAATGAGCTCCCCACGGCCGTCAGAACGGCTGAGTCACTACCCATCTTCCGTCGTAGACTGAAGACCCATCTCTTCAGGTTACATCTTAACTGCTCCTCCTGAGACATCTTCTGACCCTCACCACTACGTCTCCTAAAGACACCCGCTTTCCCCTCTACTGTGTCCCTAAGAACTTCTATTGCCCCCTTGTACTGTTTCTCAGTTTCTCCCCCCCCCAAAAAAAAATAATAATAATAATAATAATAATATTTTAGTAGAAGGTGATAGGGAGAAGGTTTTTCCTTCTATCAGTGGCCCGGGCCCGAGCTAGATTACTCTTCCTGCAACGAATGGTGGATTGCTGATTCACATGCTTAGTATTCAAATGTATTGATTGTAAGTCGCTTTGGAATAAGGCGTCTGCTAAATGCCAAAAATGTAAATGTAAATGTAATGTACAGTACACATAGACTAGATTTAGAATCAGGCACTCCTTTGAAGTGTTGAGGAAATGTGAAAGGGTCTGATTAAGTTGACTCCAGTCAATAGCTTTGAAATCCCTCCCGTCTTTTTAACCAGGGAGTAGCGGGGGGGGGGGGAGGAGTAGCGGTGGGGGGGGGGGGGGGTACATGTGTAAAGCACCTCAATCCTCCAAGTTGCTTTTGATCATATCTGCTTCAGGAAATGTTCTCTTTAATTATTCCTTATTATCACTCATCATTCTAATTGATAGGATTTTTCATCTATATATTTTATTTTTTCCGGAGAGATCATGATATCACTCTGCCCGGCTTCCACACAAATGTACGATGAGTTACTTCTTCTTAATTCGTCTGGATCGCCATGCCCTTGGTTGGGATTTTTGGGGACAAATGATCACTTTGCTTGCATGCCTGCCTGCCTGCCTGCCTTCCACACAAATTAGGATGGGATGACTGCGCTGTGACATTTTGGGTGGAGGTGTCGGATGAGTTCGCTGGGTGTAAATGTCAGGCAGGGGCCATATGCTCTGCCTCAATAGTTTACTATCTCCAACGGCCAGGTGGAAAACTCCATATGTTCTACAAATAAAAACTCATTTTTGGCTCCGGTGGAAGCGTGGGGATAAACAGACGCGCAAAACACACACACACACACACACATACACACATGCAAAACACAAACACACACACACACACACACACACACACACACACACACACACACACTCCCTACATCCAGCTCCTCCAGCTCCCCAGAGAGACACAAAGCCATATTTCATCTGCCTCAGTTGAGTTGTTGTTCTTGTGTTCATGTCAAAGTGTGATGAGAAAATATCAATAATTATTGATCGATTCTTTCCATTGCCCTCTTACGTAACGGGAGGGATCGCACGTGTTTAATGTGTACTGAAGCTGTGTCTCATAGCCTGACAGCACAGGTGAATTCTACAAATGCAACACCTCATGCTCGGGTCCATAACGTGACATCTCACGCTCTTCCTTATACTGGCTCACCCTAAAGGTTGAACCTCCCTTGAGCATTTTGTAACATCCATCAGCAGTTATTTTCCACGGTATATTAAAAAAAACAGTTCGGGAAGTTAAAATAAAATCTATGCAGAAGGAATAGGCTATCATATTTTTGTTCATATAAACCATAGCAATAATCATAGCTTCACCAATGAATGTTATTTACTAGGCAGAATCGCTCACATTCATTGCTCCGTTAACAGACAGTTTCCATTTCACTGAGATGAGATTTGTAGGAGATAAGTCACTGTTCACAGTTTACCACAGCGAGTGAGGGAGGGAGATACTTTAGCGGCACAATGCGAAGGACGATTGCGTCGACAGCCTCTCACAGCCTGCGGTCTATTTAAATCCATTTGCATCCAAACTCCCCGGAGATCTCACAGGGACACCTTGCCACCGCGCGATGTCATTCCCCATTTCCCATAAGTCATTGGTTATCCAGTCCTAGATTAATCTCTGCAGTTCCACTAGAGGGCAGTGTCAATGCCACCATGCAGTGCTAAGGGCAGCGGTGTCCAGAGTTGGGTCTAATTACCTGGGCGGGTGTAGCACTTGTATATTAGGCCCGGCATCTCTCTCTTCTTAGCACCGATACTCCTGGGTCATTTCATACCTTCTCCTCTACTGCAGCCGTGACATTATCTTATTAAACGCAGGTTCGTTTAGATCCTGATTGGCCCCCGCAGACGGCCCCTGGTTGTTTTATCTGCAGACATGCTAGCGTTTAATCTAACACCTGCCCCCCTTTCATGGCAATTTGCACTCTGTGTAATTGTCAAGAGTTCATCATTATAAATTAAGCAGCAGCAGCACGATCTTGGAAGGCATCAATGCCTTTATCAAGTTGGCTGGAGAGAGAGCACACAGACCAGATGGCGTCGGATGTTTTCCAGATTTCCTTTTGCGGAGGATTAATTGTTTTACAGTTCTGCACTGTAAGACTTGTTTTGTTTATTGGGTTAAGATCCCCAGCGGAATTTTAAATATTTGACTGCCAGAACATGTTCGACCCAACAATTAATAAGCTGTCGACTTTCTCATTTTTCCGAAACTCCGCTATCAGAGCTTTGCACATTGAAGCAGCTTAATGTAATAAACTGTTATTAAATGGGACACTAGGTCTACCCGCACCAGGAATATTAAAGTTACCATTGATTACCATTGATTCGCCTGTGTTATGACAGCTCTTGTGTTTCTATTGATCTGCAGGTCTCTTAACACAGTCAGCAGCAGAGGCTCCTGGGGGAACGAGGGGGGGGCGACATCCCACTCTGGCCTCTGAAGAAGCTGTTTCCTGTGCCCTGGCCCCTGTTTTCCTGTCTCCGGGACCCCCCCTCCATCCACTGTAGATACCCTGCTGTCTGTCATTGGATCAACATGTCCGTCCGCCTCTTTTACATGTCTGCTTTGTAAATGAGCAGTGCCCACTAGTGCCACGAAAAAGGTCTGGTGCCTGTTAGCCTGTTAGCGCCTCGGCCAGAGCACTCGGAGATCTGGGGGACGTTTTTGGACTACTTTTAACGCTACTGTCTGCTGTGATCATTGAAGGGAATCTTCTCTTCCTTCACCTGGCCTCTTTTGTTTTAAACTGTCACGGATGGAGAGAGGCAGGAGTGTCTCTGAGGACACAGGATCACCTCCTGACCAAGAACCCTGCAGCCGCCTGAGCCGGCACCAGACTGTGGACCGACCCGACTGCTCACTGCTAGCCCTGTGAATAGGCCTTCTGCTGGAGTACACCGTGGCACTCTTCATATTTTTATAGACCAAAGAGGAAAAAATAAACTACAATTTGAGACACAATGGACCAGCTGGTTAAAAAGAGAGGGGTACTCGGAACTTGCATTTCGTCGCTAAGCTACAATGACTGACCACCACGCATAGATGTGGGATTTAGAGGACAAGACTAGGTATTGTGCAAACTGATACATAGAGGCTAGAGGGATCCATGTAAACAATCAAAGGAGGACCTTTAAAAAACTTTGCTGACATTTTTTCTCGGACTAAACCCACCACTGTATTTTGAAACTGGAGATATAGGTACTGTATACATATATCTGTGTATAAAATTCAGATTTGCATTTTTCAATAGCTGCAATTTGGGACAGTTTGCAATAAGCATGGTTGGTAACAGTAAAAGAGTAAAAACTGCTGATCATCAGAAAAAAGAGAATATTGAAAGCTGTCATTTATGATTGCGGAGGGGGGTTAAAAAAAAAGTCATTAAATGTATTTTGAAAGGCCTAAAAGTTATATATTTAACAGTTTTATATGTTGTACCTTTGTAGAGAACCTTATTCGACATGAATAATGTGGTCACAATGCCAGTAGTAGAACTGTGGAACGTAGAACAAGTTCTGCTTTTCCCATGCTGCTGGTTTGTTCTGCTATACTTCTGTTCTCACGTCCGTAGCTGCTTTCCTCTCATACCCCATCTCCCAACATGACGCAGAGTCACTGTTTATCAAAAAAAAAAAAATGCAAAAAAAAAAAAAAAAAGGAATTACAACATGAAATCAACCGATCACAGCGATCTGCAAGAGCGTTATGCCCACGTTAGTTAAATGGAGCCATTGGAACGTGCTAATTGCTATTGTTATTGTAAAAGGTGTGGAATATTGACTAATGATTCCTCTATGAATTTGACCTAATTTATTTTTGTGCTTGTGTTTTGTTGCACAGTGCCAACCTCTTGAGTGGCGAAGGTTGACATGTGGAAGGGGAGGCATTGAGCTCCAAGTCTTAGAATCATTTACATGGGATACTTTTTTATCATGAAATATTTTAAGAATAAATTAAATACATGAAAGAACCATCACTTGCAAATAGAGGAGCTTCGTATTCACGCTGGCTCACGAGATTTTATTCAAAGAAGAAAGACAAATCACATTCATCTTATTCTGTCCATCTCCTTTTATGTGTTCTGTGTTGCTATGCCATGAATTAAGAACAGAGAATGGTTTATTTGTATTATCCTCCCCCCTGGGTTGTCACATGGAAAGTCTGAATAGGAGTTGAACATGATATTATGCATACAGTACATATCTAATACACACATAAATGCCTGCTTAACTAACCTAAATCAAATGATGTATGGAGACAGTTGAACTGGGATTTGATTACAATATTCATGAATATGGAACGATGGCATCGATGGTGCTGATACGCCCTGTCATTCAGAATGACAATTAGGGACTAATACAATGGATAATGAGGGTGAAGACACTCCATGCATTTGTATCAACCAATCAGCTGATGTAAACGCATTTCCACTATAGAACTGTACAACTGTACAACCACACCATCATACCCGTAGCCTCCATAGACACAACTGTCAAACATCGTCATGTTGTTGCGCTATACAGTAAGTGTACCAGGGGAGTCTGGTGGAGTTCGAAATTGGAGGTTGGGTTCATTGGGTTATCGAACGATACCATTCCTCATTCCTTTCCATGCATTTCGAGGAGCCCACCCTCTGATGTCTACCTCCACCAGCCTCCCCTGAAGTGTATATGATATTATCATCTCACCTGGTTCCATATTGTCCAGAAGTGTTACCGCAGTACACGTGGCCAAGACGACACAGGAAAATGCACAACTGCAGTACGTAACGTTTCCCATGGCAACCACTTACTATGGCAACCACAATGACCTGACCAAACCTAGAGGACCTAACAACAATGTGGCACTAATTCACCAGCTCTGAAACATCTAACTTCAGGGAGTAAACACTTCTCATTCCAGAAAGGACTAAAAAAATCCCAACATTCAAAGTGGCTTCGTGAGGCTTTGAAGGTTGAATTTAGCCTCTCAGTATTAACCCATCCTGCCCTGTTATATCCGACCTGAACCACTCTCTCATCCACTCTTGGGTCTACTTGGCTCGGTACTGTAATGACTGGATCAGTGCGTGCCAACACTAGCTGGGTACTAACACAGCTCTGTCGGCGGTGGAATTTCTCGGAAGGAGTAAATCGGTTTGCCGAGCATCCGTGGATTTTTCTGTAAAAAAAGGCTGATCGTCTTGGGTTTTGGAATATCTAATTACAGTACATCTGATTGAATACCAATGATCTGGCCCATATCTTTGAGGTTCGACGTGTATCCGAGTCATGCCTCAACACGTTTAATTTGATTAGGAAGAGCACAATGCAGAGTCTCCTAGAGCTATATCACATTCAGGTGCAGACGAGCGGTGCAGGATCTGAGTATATTATAGGGAGTCAAATTGGGTCACGTATTGCTAGATGAACGTTATTGAATGTCTTTGTATCTATGTCATCTTCAGGTCTCTACCTCGCTCCCCTGTGCATACTCCAATTCTTTTGACGTGTGTGTGTGTGTGTGTGTGTGTGTCTGTGTGTCTGTGTGTGCATGTGTGTTTGTGTGTGTACCCCCTGTGCATCCTCCAATCCTTGTGACTTGTGTGTGTGTGTGTGTGTGTGTGTGTGTGTGTGTGTGTGTGTGTGTGTGTGTGTGTGTGCGTGTGTGTGTGTGTGTGTGTGTGTGTGTGTGTGTGTGTGCGTGTGTCTCTGCCATAGACTGATGCAGTTACCCAGGACACAGGGCTGTGTGTGTGTGTATCTGTCATTGGGCTGCAAGCAGACAGCCTGTCTCTTCTTTACAGCCAACCCTAAACTCCGAGGGGGGGAGACTCCCTCCCTGTTAACAACACCCATAAATCTCTGCCTACAATACCAATACTGCACCAATGGCACAAAATATTATTTGCTGTGATGGATAACATTTACCTGCTTTAATTCAAATTTCATATTGTAAGTCTTTGTTTACAATATAAATCTAATTAAGCGTGGCCCACCGTGCAGCGACAGGGATCAATAGGCAATATGGCTTTCGCAGCTGCATTCCTGCCGAAGATGCATTCTATTGCCAATATATTTTCGAACACATAAAACTGTTGGGCTTTTCTCTGTGAAGCCAATAATCTGTCAAGGTTAGGACAGTGAGAGGCAGACCATACCACAGAGTGTGATCCACCAAATTGTGAGCTTAGAATGATAAGGTTCTATCTCCGTTTAGGGTAGTTCAGAGATATTGAGCGTCAAAGTTTTTAACATTCCATTATGTTTTGTGAGATGGGACCTTTGTATTTTATTAATTACTAACTAAAACATTTCAACATTTTAAAAATAACACCACACAGGCGTTAATAAACACCTAATGGATCAGATTATGTAAAAAAACTCAATTTTGACAAAAATGGAGATAGAACCTTATAATTCTAATGTCAATGAATGTACATGACTGTAGGAATAGGTAGATATGTGTCTTTATGTTGCAATCCAAAAATAATTTGCAAACAAAAAGAAAACATGTTGCAAGAGAAATTAACTTCACAAATATGTTTTCTTCTCAAAACCTTTACTGCATGTAATATTTGATGGCAAAAAAAAGCAAGGTATTTTTGTTCAAAATAATTGATGTTGCTTGCAACATATCTTTTTTTGTTTTTGACATTATCTACCTCTATATAGGAAGAGAGGTTTACTCAGGGTTAGCAGCGTCCTTTAGCTTGAATACTATTTGCATTGACTACTTTCAACATATCTGTCCGCAAACACTTTTAATCATGGTGTCTGTTCTGCTTCACCAGAATAGATTTGGTTGACAATGTCAAAGGAAATCAAACTTTATTTATATAGCACATTTCAAAATGTCAGAACTTATTGCCGTCGACGTCTGATGTTTTTCGCCCAATAATGAGCCCTCTGTAATACCCATACGGATCACTATCTGGCAGGTCCTGTCATGATCTGTGTCTGATCTCCTCTGCCTCTAAGGCCCAGTGTGTGTGTCTGTGTGTGTGTGTGTGTGGGGGGGGAAGATGGGCCGGTGTCAGCTGGGTGTTCAGGCTCCATTAGGCCTTACTAACAGCCTGCATTCATTACCGTCGCTCATTACAACATACCAGCGCAGCAGAAGAACCGTAGAAACATCTGGGATAGGTATCCATCCAGCCTGGAAGTGTTTGCTACTAAGATTTATGTTTCTTTAATGGTATAGGTAGGAGAGGAGATGTATGTGTTTCTTTAATGGTATAGGTGTAGGTATAATGTGTGTTATTTATAATAATAATAATAATAATAATAATAATAATAATAACAATTATAATAATAACAATTATAATAGTAATAATTATAATTATCGATTACATGTGTTTCTCCCTTAAACCTTCACATGTAGCAGTAGATGAACACTTAACCAATGAAACAGAAATAATGTTTTTACTGACTAACCAATCCAAGAACGAAGAGGAATCAACAGTTACTGCCCAGACGCTAGCCCTATCCGCATGTACGCATCCTGTCAAACAAACCAGTTCCAGTGACCATAAGGGACCAGACCCTAGCAGGAATTTAAATAATTCCATAATAAACCCATTCAGTATGGATCGGGCACGTCCATTACAGCTATTTCCATGGCTATGCCGGCTCGTCCCAGGCTCCGTGTGCAGGGGAGAGAGCTCTCCTGACACCCAGCCAGGTAGGAGACAAGGGGCCTGAAGCAGCCACAGTATAGCACTGATTCATGCTGTTGCCAGGGGCTTTTATTTGGTGCTGAACAGACCCCTGCAACACAGTACTTTTAAGCCCTGACAATCCCCCTCCATTCTCCTCCTCCAGCTTTCTCTCTCTCTCTCTCTCACACACACACACACACACACACACACACACAATAAGACACACCCGCTATCCGCGCTATTTCTCTTCTACTCTCGCTGTCTCTCTTTCTCTTTCTCTGTCTGCTTTGCCCTGAGCCAACACTGGGAAGAAGAAGCAGTGAGAAGGATAAAGAGGAAGAGAGAGAGAGAGAGAGAGAGAGAGAGAGAGAGAGAGAGAGAGAGAGAGGGGGATGAATAGAGGTGCATCCTGTGACTGTGGTAATCAAGGCCTGATGTGTTGAGTTGATCCTCTGCTCGTCCAGAGGAAGGTGGGCAGCTGGGGGCCTGGCCAACTCATCTGACCACTAAATGAGAAAAATGACCAGCCTTCGCCCGCTATTTTAAAAACTCATTTACATCCTGTCAGCTTCTATTATGCCGTGGCGGCGGCGGCGGAGAAGAGAATTGGGCCTGAGCGTACCCCGGCACCGGCCAACCGTGCATCATCCTGACCCGGCTCACTGAGCTGGCGGACAGCTGATTCTCCCGTGTCAAGCTTTGGAGATTTTTTTCGGTCTCTCTCTCCCTCTCTCTCTCTCTCTCTTTCTCCCACTATTTCTCTCTCTCTTTTTGTCTCTCTCCCCCCCCTCTCACTCTCTCTTTCTCCCACTATTTCTCTCTCTCTTTTTGCCTCTCTCCCCCCTCCTCTCTCCCTCTCTCTCTCTCTTTCTCCCACTATTTCTCTCTCTCTTTTTGCCTCTCTCCCTCTCTCTCTCTCTTTCTCCCACTATTTCTCTCTCTCCCCCCCCCCCCTCTCTCTCTCTCTCTCTTCCTGCTGCATAACAGTGGGTGATTATCAGAGGTGCCTGAAATCCCACTTTCATATTTTCATACAATTATGGAGCACCTAAGAGCATCAGCGGAGGATTAGGTCTGCTAAATGCTGAGCCCTGAATAAATTAACCACAGGGGTTTTGCATAAGCAAAAAGGAGAGCGAGGGAGAGAGAATGAGAAACAGAGAGACAAAGAGAGAGAGAGAGAGAGAGAGAGAGAGAGAGAGAGAGAGACAAAGAGAGAGAGAGAGAGAGAGAGAGAGAGAGAGACAAAGAGAGAGAGAGAGAGAGAGAGAGAGAGAGAGAGAGATATTAACTGATGGGTACAGTACCTTCATTGTTTGTGATGTGGATTGCCATATACATACATAATGTATGATACATTACCAGGCAAAGAAAAGAAAAGACCTCAACATCCGACACATTCTCTCTTTTCTCTGAATGGGGGAGAAGGGCTTTTCTTTACTTTGCATGGTAATGTATTTATACAGCAATCCAATTCATAAACAATTATGGTACCAATTATTCAACTACCTAATACCGTCTTTGCACCTACTGCAGTAATTCATATTTTAAATTGTACTTCAGTTATTAAATTAGCTAATTATTCGGAGGTAAATCATGTCTAACTTGACTATGATGATGACTTTACAGACGTTATTTGATCAGTTCTGGTTATACATGTTGAATTAACACATAGCACAGTAATAGCTATACTATCAAAGGTTTCCCAGGCATGTTTAAGTGGACATTTTAATATTAATCACTGTTTCATAACTATGGTAAGGGCATGAAAGCCGACACGTGCCTATCACAGCAGTTCCCTTGAAGAAGTGCGGGCTGATTTGCAATTTAAATACTATACAATAACCCCTCTCAAACACATTACAATTATCAGGCAAAATGTTCACATCCATTAAATGTCTAATTAAATTGACACGTCTCTATTGTAATGTGAAGGGCAATCTTCCCATTGTACACGCATAGTGATAAGAAGACAAGCTTGTAAACATTAGAGTTCAAATGGCAATTGCATTATTCTCACCAAGTAACCTATTGTCACAAGGATAGTAACGTCCCTTTGTGCAACTGATGAAAGCCTACATGTGCTGCATGTCCAACTGGGCAGCATGCATACATTAAAGTATGAGGCCACCTAAAGTGCTTCCCTATCCATTCCTGAAATATCTACAGGGCTTGGACATTCATATTCCTTGCCTAGCAATAACAGGCCTTACCCAACCAATCAATGGCTTAGTGAGGAGTGGTTGGTTTGTTGAAGTGCCCCCCCCCCCCCCCCCCCAACCCCCCACCCATACCCCCACCCCACTCCCCATGCTCGACCAGTAAGCTGGCGGGGGGAACCGTCCATTTTCACAACACAATCAAAACTCCCGAACATCGCTTTAGCACAGTGATCTTGTGTGTACTTCAATGCCCCCCTAGAGAGTCTACACGCTACGCTGCTGATCCCTCCAATCCCCCCGAGGCTATAAAAACATCCGCCCCCCAACACCGCCAGTGAGGCGTCAGGGGGGGACAGCCATAAGGAGGTGGCACCAACATCACCTAATGAATTTTTAACGACCAGTGTCGCGAGTGCCGGAGAGTGAGAGCGAGTGAGAGCAAGTTGCCCTGCTGAATGCATTACAGTGATTTGTGGACTCACCTTTGAGAGTGTAGGCCTGCCCCCCCCACCCCCCTTCCTGCCCCCTCCCCCCCCCCCCCCCCCACCTTCGACCAGCGGGCGTTAAATGCATTTAGCGGGGGTCCCCTCTTTGTGCTGCATCGGGGACCAAATGATGTTTGAAATGTTTTAATCAAATCCAGTCTGTTCATTAGTCTAACAACGCGGCCTGGCGCAGAGAGCGCTTAGCGCTTCGCCGTCTTCCAGTCCCCGAGGGTACTCTCCTGATGAAGTTGGTCCTCGGCGTCGTGGGGAGAGGTGGGAGCGTGACTGTGTTTTATACATTTAAATGGGCTTGTATGCCAGGTTGTTGCTGGTCATGCTGTGTGATTTATTCACACCGTTCGCCAGTGTATCCTGTCATGCCTTTTGAAGGACATTTAGGTTTATCTATGGATTCGATATGTCCTTTTTGACGTGTGGAATGCGTGTATTAACATAAGCAAGCAAATGGGGGAGAGTGACTCGTTCATACGTCAGGTCATATCAACGGTTATGAGTCATACAGTATCATGGTGTGATGTCAGAGGACCTTTCTAAACCCCAACCATACAAATAAATCCCTGTTTTTCCAGATATAAAGGTAACCAGTTACATAATGTCTGCATTTGTTTTTCAAGCTAGCATGACTCAAGCCAGCACGACTTAGCCACAACAATGTCAATATACAAATAACATTTATTTGAAGGTGAAACATTGTTACGGATGAGCTAGAAAATATATTATTTTATCTCTCTGCTGAAAGGCCTCTCAGCTGGTTTGAGACCATCCCAGATTGCCAACTGTAAATCTACTTTATAGTGTTATTTCTATCTGTCTGAATTATCGATCAGTGGATTAAGACAAAGATGATTCTTTAAAGCTTTGACTGATGGTTCCATATCTGTCGTGAAACACAATTCCAATTCCAATACAAAATCAAAGTCCCAGTTAGGATTTATGACCGTGTCTGGGACTACTTTAAGTGCACAGGCCGCATCCCTCTGTATAACTCAAAATAACAGCCCGTTTTGAATTAATGATTAGGGTCATTCAGCTGTCCAACTATTTAAATGCCTTTCACCACAAATAGCCCTGTGCCTCACTCATAAATAATGTGTCTGGGGCAGCCTTGCTGTGCACACATTTTGAGAGGATAGATTAGACATAAAACTAGAGCTGGCGCTGAAATCGATTAGCAACGAAGCCCTTGGCGGGAACTTGTAATGCTCACAAACACACAGTTGTAGCATGCTACTGCAACGTACACATGAGGGATATAAGGGAATCCAAATAACTGCAACAATGTAAAAAAGTAGAAATAGAAGGAAATGCACATAAAAATAAAAATAAATAAACTAAAACAAGCTCTCTAGGTGTCTCCTCTGTACTGCTCCAGCAGAGCTGCAAACTAAGGCCCCTATTATTGTCTATTTGTTTCCTGCTTTTAAAGGACGCAAAAAAGCCTATCTTTAATCTTCCATAAGCACAAGGGAATTATGTATGTGAGGAACACACATGGCAGAGCCATAGTGCACTGGCTGACATCCCTCCTCCAACGTTATCAACCCACGATAATTGCTTCAAAAGCAAATCTTCACATCATCTTATGGAGCCCGTGACATTTGTGTGATAGCAGTTGGAGAGGGAGTCGTCTTAGCGTTTGTCTTCTTAATGGCAGTGGCGCGGAGCTGAGCCGTCACCGTGGCGATAATGGCTGCATTTCCTCATCAATGAGAGTGACAGCCTCCTTCTCTCCTCGCCTCGGTAATCTTACTGTCGCTATTCTAGCGAACCGCCCTCGCTACGTTAGCAATTTCCTATCAGGGTGGAATTCAGTCAGTTGTCATTGTGATGGTTCAGTTATCATAAGGAGTTAAAGTAATTCCCCTCTGGAGGTCTTGGTTAACCGCTCATTCAGAACGGAAAAATTATAATTGTGGAAGATTCGATAAAAGAACCCAGAGGGTTAAGGTTAGTAATTTATAGAACTAACAGAGTAGAGAGGATTCAATATTATTATCATCATCATATTCTTGCTTTAGTGCTGACGGCAATGACAAATGTAATGTAAAACATTGTCCACATCTTCCCTACAGCGTGCTTTTCAATCACTTTGAATTCTAAGTGGTTGGGCTATAATGGTACAATTATAGCTGTGCTTCCATTTGAGTCAATTGGGAACCAGTGATCAGGTGTCATCTACAACTGCCCTTACAAAATGTCTACATCAATTGCAGTATGATCCCCTCATGACTAAAGAGGGGGCATTGATCTAGCAGGAGGTCAGTCGCTCAGAGCTTCAATATCATATGAGGTCAGGGAGGGGGCTACCTTTCATTCAGAGGAGGTCCGCTAATGTACATGAACTACTACGTTTTGTATGAGCTGCAGTAGATTTGGTAAATATAGACTCGGAAATATAGGTGCTATGGGTTATTTGGCTGTCCCTGTGGCAGAACCCTTTGAAGAACCCTTGTGTCCCATGTAGAAAACATTTTGGTTCCATGCAGAACCCTTTTGGGTCCCTTGTCACAGAGGGTTCTACAGTACATGGAATCCAAACAGGTTCTACATGGAACCTCAAAAGGGTTCTTCTGTCAGCAGGGACAGCCAGAGAAACTCTCCGTTTTTATGGGAAACACACCCCAGATGTGTAGTAATAATATATCTGATAAAAAAAAAATAAAAAAAAACATATAGTCTACTCTAGAGTACCTAGATTACCTGTAAATGTAGGTCAACACAAAACATCCATCCAATCCATCCAAGACAGTCTACCGAAGCGTAACCAGGCTAGACATGGTTGACAGTGATGGTCTCTGTGCTCTACCCCAGGCCTGGGTGTCTTATTTAAAGCTTCTCTGAACCAGGAGCGAAGCAAAGGATCCAGGCCGTCCCTGGGCACCTCGCACCTTCATAATGGAGGGGGGCTGAAGCGATTAACACGCTAACAGCTTCTCATACGGCGCCAGGGGGGAAGTCTTTGAGGACAAAATAGGAGGAGGCAGGAGCCGCTCGCCAGGGCTGAGATGGAAGGTACGTGCCTCGCCAACACAATTCACACCGCTGCTCGCCATGTGCCAACCTGACACCTCACCCCCCCCCCCATCCCGTCCTCCCCTCTCCGAAGGGCAGGACGCCCTCACAGAGCAGCACTATTGCAGAGAGAGAGAAAGAGAGGGCAGGGCACCTCCTAGCTTGAGAGTGGGAATCTTTTCCCCAAAGTAACACTCTGAAAAAATGTCCAGGACTAAATCCTAACTTTGTCACCTGTATGGCTGAACAGCATTAACAAAAAAAAAGTCTGCAAGCCTAGTTCACTCTTCTAGTTCACATTTCTGTTCACGAAGGGAGGCTTGACGTACACTAGTGAAACTGGTTGCTGTTTTGCTTGCGGCATGTCCATGTACTGTAGTGTGTAGTAGATCCAGTTAAATTAAGTGCATATTGAAAACCACTGAAACACAACACAGCACACGACACACGATGACGTTACTAAACAGAGATGGATGCATTGAACACATCAGGAACCCCGAGATAAATGAGATCCAGGAGAAGCCTATCCGCTGTATGATATCAGCACCGACGGAAAGAGATCAGAGAGAACCAACCAACCGCATCCCTGATTGAAGTAACTGGAGCTGCTCTGATCAAACGTGTCTCCTTGGTCCTCCGAGATCCTGCTGAGCCTAACGCCATCCTAGAGCTCAAAGATCTGCTAACCTCTGAGGGGAGGGTCCACCCAACATGGCTAATCCCCGTTCCGCTGACATGTGATATTGACGAGGGAGATGACTCCGAAGTGATGGATTAATTTCGACAGAGGAAACAAAGCAGGTGGAGAAGGTCCAAGGGTTTTCCGACGCTTTCATTTTAAATTGGAAAAAGGGAAGAGAGGGTGAACTTTGGGGACTTTTTGAAATGGTTCTTACAGTATGAATGTCTTCATTAATGTTTCTGCATCACAGGCAGAGTGTTCTGATTTGGAGTAATTGCTTTAGCGGGTGGGACCTTCAAGGTGTACGCTAGGCGTTTAATCTTAATTGAATCTGATCTGAAGAGGCCGTATTGTAAAGCGAGAGAGAAACTGTCAGAGATAAAATACACATTAACCCCCTACCCATGGCTCACCATTGGCCCTCCGTGGTAACATAGAGTGTAATGGCTTCCTTCAAAAGTCAAGACCCCCTCCCCTGTCTCTCTCTCTCTCTCTCTCTCTCTCTCTCTCTCTCTCTCTCTCTCTCTCTCTCTCTCTCTCTCTCTCTCTCTCTTACACACTCTCTCACTCTCTCACTCTCTCTCTCTCTCTCTCCTCTCCAGTGCCCATGAATAATTGATAATCTAATAAAATCTTTGGCTTTAGAAGATGAACGCTCCATATCCGCCTGGTAATGATTGGTGGCCGGGGCACAGGGGCTCAAGCCCCTTCGCTCTCTGGCATCCTCCTCTAATCCACCATAATCCCCAAAACAATGGGCTGCAGGACACAGGGAGTGTGACAGATTTTATCATCTGCTCAGTGGGGATCAGGGCTCCCCGCTCGCTGCCAACACGGGGTGATGATAGCAGTCTAGAGTGGCCGCCCATACACACACACACACACACACACACACACACACACACACACACACACACACACACACACACACAACCACCAACACAGACATAGGTAGAGTAATGAGAATGTGTGTTGGGTATTCACCCTTCGAGCTATGGTAGTAGGTATTACTGTATTGTATTTCCCAGAATGCTATCACTATCATTGTGTTTCCAGGTCGGTGCATTCATTCACCTGTCCCCCGCCCTCTAAGGCCCTGGCTGTGTTCCTTATTGAAGGATCAAGAGTGACTTGTTGTCTGGACAGAGAAGGGATTGTTTGGGTTTTCATTACAGGTTTCGGAGCAGAGACGAGACGAGATGAGAGGGGACGAGACAGCCGCAGAAAGCAATGGCTTAGAAAAGACTATGACCTTCAAACGGACCAGGCCTGGGAATGCCAGACTTATTAGGGTTTAAAATGTGGGTTGTTTTCTCAACTGAGAGTCTGTAGGAAGCCGCTGACCCTTGACAACATGGGTCTCCTTGAGCACATCAAATTAGCCTGTTGTGCTCTTTTGAAACAAAACATGACATTGAAAGTCCAGACAACAACAGTTCGTAGACAAAGCCTCTGGAACTTGTTTGCTGTGTTTTGTACCTGCAGGGCAGTTAACTCTTAACTCAGTTAACTCTTTGAACTATGCGTGACAGCAGCTGGTGAAAGGGGGAACAAGTCAGCAACCATCAAAATGTTCAGACTTTTATTCTGAAAAATGTAAAGACATTTCAATGTTGAAAATCAATGACACACTCACTAGTCAAGCCAAAACATTGCAATGCAATGGATTCGGTGAGTAATCCCCACTACTCAACACTAACTATGTCCATTGTAGTTTGACTAGTGGATGTGTCATTGATTTTCAACAACGTGGACATTTATTTACATTTTTCAGAATAAAAGTCATGTGTACGTATAGCATAAATGCACCAATTCCTGCACAACCCTCCACCCGTGCAGTGGCACGCCATCTTTTGTCTCGTATTTGGTAGTGAGAAAGTTGGCAACCCTAACGCCTGGGGCTCTTATTATTAGATAGCCAATCTATAATAACCAAACATTTGCAAGTGACATCCCTCTTCCAGAGAATGCTTTAAACAGTCTTAACCCATTTAAACCTGCTTTTCAACCAAACCACAGCTGCCTTTGATCATTGTTGTAGAATATCCTCTGTTCATTTTTGCAACTATTCCATTGAATACAAATTGCAAGCTACCGTAATTAGGATAATGATTTACATTATCCAATGTTATTAATCCAATCAGTCCAAAATTCTGATTTCTGCTCTGCAATTTCCATTCACTTACTCACTTCATTGCAGTAAATGGGCATCAGGTACGGCCTTGCAGGACAATAGCCCATATCTCTGTCTCTGTCAATTTGTCAATTAAATCTGATGGAACCACTTTGCCTCTCAATACTGCCTCAGCTGCTGAAAGCAAGAGAGGGAGAGGCACACACAGCAGCACGGAGCAGCTGAGAGATTGGAGAAGCAATATTATTGTACTTTTCGCCTATTGATCGCCCCATCTGTTTGTTGTTTATTCATTCACTTTACCTTATGGGTAATACCGTTGCTAGTTTGTTTGTGTCCAGAGCCACTGTGATGATAGACTACTGATTGTGACAATTATAGCCATTTCTTTTCACATCTGGGACAAAATGCACTGTATTAGCCTACTACGTAAATGCACATTGGGCGGTTGCCAGTGAATGACATTCTACATGCAGTTAGTGGTCATCACCTGTTGTTTTCCCTGTGTTCTCCTGCCTCTGTACATTTACTGACAGATGTAAACACTCAGCTAATCAGCAAGTCAGATGGTTGCAGTTGGTCCTAGAAGTTGACTTAAAAATGTATGTCTCTTAAATCATTTACCGTCCCCAGCTTGCTGTTGTAAACTCAAATGCAACTGTTGAGGGAGCGAATGTACACCTAAAAATCCTCGAATGCCATTCAGGGTTGATGATTCTGTATGAATGATTCTCTACAAGGCCTTCTCATATCTACACCTGCACGTTGTCTCTGCTGAGTATCTGAATATACCCCCTACACTACTTCCCAATCTAAAAAGACAGAACTGTATTTTAAAGTCATGTTCCAGCCTAATGATCATTCCACAACCATCCTAGCCGTATCAGAGGGAATGAGCATAATGTATCACACAGACAAACCCATCTGTGCGCTGAATAACATATCGCAACAACGAAAAGGAAAACAGCAACAACAATAACAAGGTAACAGTGAATATTACAACCCAGGCATTGGGCAATTGGCTGAGGTATCTATCAGAAGCAGCCTTCATAATCTCCTGATAGCGTTTAGTTCCTTGGCAACCAAACTGATTTAATAGAGCATGCCCCGATAATGTCCCGGCAGAGACAACTTCACGGGCAATAGGTTGTTCAACCGGCTAATTGGTCAAAAATAAAGCATATCTCCCTGGGGTTTAATCCGAAGCCATTACTGTGTGCCAGAACTATTAATTACCAGAGGGAATGTTGCCATAGCCCCTAACTATAGTTCTGGGCCCGTACATTATGGTTTGTTTGGTCGGCCATAATTCAGGTGATGATGATCAAATATTTATTGTATGCAGAGGGACTTTCTCTGTGTCATTAGTCAGGTAGGTGCCGCTCCCCTGTGTTCACGAGTTAGTAAGTACACCCCCCGACCCACACCTGGAGTGTAGTGGGCTCCAACCGCCGTCGCCACACGTTCACAGATCATTACCTGCGTCAGTTCATTCCCCAAATATTCACACTGTGACCGGTGAATGCAGCTGAACTCTCGGAGGCGTCTGTCCATTGAGCAGACTGCAGACGCAGAAGACGGTGAGACGCTGACATTTTTTTCTCCCTTCCTGCTATCTTGTTTGTGTTTAACCC
>NC_137678.1:40465497-40472997 GCF_963989245.1 Nansenia antarctica
AAAATTACAGGGGTAAACACACTAGTTTTGTAAAAGGACTCATGGAGTTTGTTGTGAGAGAGGTTGAATTGAGGAACGGGTGAATGCAAAGCTATCAGGAAGTCGTGTCATTTTGCTCAGACTTGACTCGAGGCGTGGTTCAAAGGAGATAGCCTCTATGGATATGTCAGACATACCTGTCATCTCATATTGGGTCTTGCTGAATTACAACACAACATAAATATGACACCGGCTGGTTAAAGGGGGAATGTCTCGTAAATCTTGGAAATGCACAAAATGCAAGGAAATTTTTTTATTTGTTTAAGGGTTGGAAGAGCTCAATATAACAAAACAACAGTTTTACGGTCACTAAATACGTATAATTTGTCAGCAAAGTAAGCTTGTTTTTCCGATCTGCTTACAGTGGGGTTAGGGTGTGGGTTCATGTTGCTACAATCATCCAATATGAAACCCTGCTTGAGATTCCACTGCTCCCATACAACAATTCTCAATTCTATTTTCTATTCAGTCTAATCTCATCTCCTCCTCTACCTGTCCTTTCATAGAGCCTACAGCATATGGGCTCCGGTGTGCAGAATGGTCTCATTATAACGGAAGACGACATTGAAGCCTTTCCTTAACCTTCCCCACCTGGGGATCACTGTTGGGCGGTTATGTCAATCGCCTGGACTCGACTTACGGAAATGAGGAAAGAGCCTTTCCTTCAACCCACCGCTCATCTCCTGTGATGGACTCGTACATTATTCCTGTTCCCCTACCCCAAGCCTCTCATCAAGGAGAATGAAACTGGATGAAGAAAGCTATAGTTCGTGGCAGAGGCTTTGTGGGGGGGTAAGGGGGGTGTGAGGGCGGATGGACATAAAATAAATGGAGAGAAGATTGAATTTTCTCTCTTTCTTTCTCTTGTACTCTCTCTACTTCTCTAACCCCCCCCCCCTCTCACTCTTTCTCTTAGTCTCGCTCCCCCCCCCCCTCTCTCTCTCTGTCTCTCTCTCTCTGCCCCCAACCCCCGTCTTTCTGTCTCTTCAGAAAGTTTACCAAAAAGTAGAAGACAGAGAAATGGCTCTGAAATGGAAGCAGCGCCAGGCTGCATTAATTGGTAAAATATGTTCCTCTCAGCCGACCATATGGTAATCTGAACTAATGACATGTCACACCATCATGCGTATGGATATAATCGGAATACATATTTAAAACAACTTCTAAAACTTGGCTTGCAATTCTGTTATACTTGAACTCCATCATGCTAATAAAGTTGTGTACAGATGTCTACGTTTTAAGGAGCAGATTATAAGAAATGTTTCTTAAAAAGAGGCTCTTGGTGTGCATCTGTTTCTGTTTTTCGTGCAAAGCAGCAGTACTTGATATATTGCATAAATTACAGTTAATCATCAGACAGTAGAGATGAGTTCTTCCCGCTCACTTTCCGAAAAAGATTTACGAAGAAAACTGCTGCCGTTTTTTCCATTTGAAAATAATAAGCAGGTTTCACAGTATCAGAATGAAACTCCACAAACAAAAAAACAAGTTTTCTAATTTCTCCTCTAAAGAGAGTTTCAGAGTCTTTAGTCGCTACCAGGCATTGCAGGCCAGGTATTTCGAGCTCCACTCTGAGACAAACCGGGCCTGATCGGTCTGACCCCATGCTTCCTCCGTCTCTCTCCGAGCTCGCAGGATGCCGGTCCCAGTAGCAGCTGTGCTCCAATTATAAACCCATGACTTCTGTGGCCCGTATTAGCATTTCATTAAGCCCGCCCGCCCACCACCCCCACCCTCCCACTCTCTCACCTGATCCAAGCCCACTGCCAGCGACCACTGAGCTGGGACTCTCTAATTGACTCATGATGTCCCCCTGTGGCCAGGTGAGACTCTGCTGCATTAGTGCTCATTTAATAACCCAGAGTGTGGGAATGAAATATCACTCGCTGTGCTCTCTGGTTTCCTTTTCAGACTTTTCAGTATTTGGAACCGTAATGAGAGAACCGAGAAAAGAACAAGGTGGTCAGACACATTGTGTACTCAGACATGCTCTGCAGGTAAAAGAGAGAAAAAAAGGTAACATCGAAACAAAGTGCAAATAAAGTGCAAAATTACAGCAATGTCCCCAAGCAATTTTCAAGGGAGAAAGAGGGAAAGATGCATGACGCATGGAGGAAGTAGCAGAAGGTAGCCTCCATCTTCCACTTCACACTTCCAGATGTACGCTGTGTGCTAGAGAAGAAAAATCACATCCTGTAATGAACATTATTTTTTGATAGAAAACAGAAAGGTCATTTTTCTGTATTACATGTATTACATGGAAAAATATCATTATCGAATATTCATCTCAGATCTGTACCGTAGAGTGGACTGAGTGTGTACTGTTCAAAAAGGAGAAGCAGAAAAAAATATTTTTGTTGTGTAATTGTGTGTGTTGTGTTGTGTTGTCTGTGTGTGTGTGTGTGTGTGTGTGTGTGTGTGTGTGTGTACTATACAGTATGTGTGTGTGTGTGTGTGTGTGTGTGTGTGTGTGTGTGTGTGTGTGTGTGTGTGTGTGTGTGTGTGTGCGTGCGTGTGTGTGTGTGTGTGTGTGTGTGTGTGTGTGTGTGTGCGTGCGTCCATACATACTGTACCCACCCTCCCACTCTCTCACCTGATCCAAGCCCACTGCCAGCGACCACTGAGCTGGGACTCTCTAATTGACTCATGGTGTCCCCCTGTGGCCAGGTGAGACTCTGCTGCATTAGTGCTCATTTAATAACCCAGAGTGTGGGAATGAAATATCACTCGCTGTGCTCTCTGGTTTCCTTTTCAGACTTTTCAGTATTTGGAACCGTAATGAGAGAACCGAGAAAAGAACAAAAGAAACAGAAAAGAGGAGAAGAAAACAAAGTCATGCTGATAAGGGCTATTTATAACATCACTGGAGGGGGGCTCAGAACTAAGTGGCCTTATATAATAATATATAGTTGTATATATTTATATATTTACAGTTTGGGCCACTTATGTACAGAAAGGCAGTTAATCCATTAGAAATGTGCATTGAAAACTATTTTTCCAGGGAGTCACACTGTGAGGCCGAGGTATATTTTTCAGGAGTTTCTCAGAAATGATGGTGGTCACACTTTGAAAGAGAAATGGGTTGACTGGCATCGTCGGTCCAAACCAAGGTCAAGACTGCTTCCCCAGACTATTTCCCTGGCTGTGAACTTCAAAAGGCCACCCTGTTGCTGGACTGCTGGAGGTGGCTGTTGGAGTCCACCGCTGGAGAGTAAACCAGGCCTCTGATCACGCCTCCAGCCCAGGGTGAGGGTGGCGGGAGGGCCCCATCACAAGGCCTTATCTCAGGGAAACATGCCACTGACAGTCTATCTTAGCGCCGGCCAGGTTCTGGTGATGGAGATACAGGCCGCAGGGCACGACGTGAACACTGCCTTATCTCAAGTTTTCAAAAAACATTTACACACACAGTCTTTTTTCTTTTTTTCTTTTTTTTAAAAAAAAAAAAATCCACCGCCCTGGGTGACAGTTTGTGGATTATTATTTTTTTGTTCAGAGGAAGGATTCCGTGTGTTGCCTACTTCACGTCAAGACACAGTGCTGTAGATACGGAGATAATGGAGATGCTGATACAGATTCTTTGTCTTAACAGGGAGTCCCTTGGGTCTCTGTTTCATATGTAGAATGTAAACCCAGGGGAGTGCAGACGGGGAACACAGAGACTGTACAGTATAGTGAATGTACTGAGATTCATTCATCACAATGTGTTCCAGTCCTGATCTATGCCTATTTCCTTTTGATTTGTTATCAGTACGATATTCTGAAAGAGGCAGTCACTGCTAGTAATTTCCCTAAGCGATTAGTTGTTAGTCTTAAATAAGAGAGCAGTGTAATCCCTGGTGGACTAGCCTGGAGCTTTACACGGCAATGGTGCATCAATCGGGGCTTTGCCATGAGGATTAATCACAGATTAGATAACATGGAATAGATTACATAATGCTAATACCAATGATTCTATGAAGAGAGAGAGAAAAAAAAAACGATCTGCAAAAACAGATACAGCAGAGATGCCTTCACAAAATGGAAATGTGCCATATGATTTTAAGTTATGTAAATAGATACTGCATCTGAGTTTCAATTAAACTCAGTCAATTAATTGCTATGAGTTAATAGATTACCATAATACAAATAATAGTCTATGACATTGAAGCAAATAAGCATCTGTTCGTAATAAGCAAAATAAAGATAAATTGTTTAACAGTTTGTGTTTGTCTGTTGGTATTAGCGGATGATTAAAGCGACGCATTTCATTCTGAGCAACCCTTGCGACATTATCGAGATTTATTCAACAGATCGTTTATGGCAGTCTTGTATGAAAGCGATAAAGATTACCACATCAATGAAAGATTAATCTAGTTTTGACTGATTTAATGTAGGCTAATACTGTTAAATAGAATAAACCTCCTGTCTCCACTAGTAGCCTGTCTCCACTAGTAGTCTGTCTCCACTAGTAGCCTGTCTCCTAGTAGCCTGTCTCCACTAGTAGTCTGTCTCCACTAGTAGCCTGTCTCCAATAGTAGCCTGTCTCCACTAGTAGTCTGTCTCCACTAGTAGCCTGTCTCCACTAGTAGTCTGTCTCCAATAGTAGTCTGTCTCCACTAGTAGTCTGTCTCCACTAGTAGCCTGTCTCCACTAGTAGTCTGTCTCCACCAGTAGCCTGTCTCCACTAGTAGTCTATCTCCACTAGTAGCCTGTCTCCACTAGTAGCCTGTCTCTACTAGTAGTCTGTCTCCACTAGTAGTCTGTCTCCACTAGTAGCCTGTCTCCACTAGTAGTCTGTCTCCACTAGTAGTCTGTCTCCACTAGTAGTCTGTCTCCACTAGTAGTCTGTCTCCACTAGTAGTCTGTCTCCAATAGTAGTCTGTCTCCAATAGTAGTCTGTCTCCACTAGTAGCCTGTCTCCACTAGTAGCCTGTCTCCACTAGTAGCCTGTCTCCACTAGTAGTCTGTCTCTACTAGTAGTCTGTCTCCAATAGTAGTCTGTCTCCACTAGTAGCCTGTCTCCACTAGTAGTCTGTCTCCAATAGTAGTCTGTCTCCACTAGTAGTCTGTCTCCAATAGTAGTCTGTCTCCACTAGTAGCCTGTCTCCACTAGTAGTCTGTCTCTACTAGTAGTCTGTCTCCAATAGTAGTCTGTCTCCACTAGTAGCCTGTCTCCACTAGTAGTCTGTCTCCACTAGTAGCCTGTCTCCACTAGTAGTCTGTCTCCACTAGTAGCCTGTCTCCACTAGTAGTCTGTCTCCACTAGTAGTCTGTCTCCAATAGTAGTCTGTCTCCACTAGTAGCCTGTCTCCACTAGTAGTCTGTCTCCAATAGTAGTCTGTCTCCACTAGTAGCCTGTCTCCACTAGTAGTCTGTCTCCAATAGTAGTCTGTCTCCACTAGTAGCCTGTCTCCACTAGTAGTCTGTCTCCAATAGTAGTCTGTCTCCAATAGTAGTCTGTCTCCAATAGTAGTCTGTCTCCACTAGTAGTCTGTCTCCACTAGTAGTCTGTCTCTACTAGTAGTCTGTCTCCACTAGTAGTCTGTCTCCACTAGTAGTCTGTCTCCACTAGTAGCCTGTCTCCACTAGTAGTCTGTCTCCACTAGTAGCCTGTCTCCACTAGTAGTCTGTCTCCACTAGTAGTCTGTCTCTACTAGTAGTCTGTCTCCACTCGTAGTCTGTCTCCACTAGTAGTCTGTCTCCACTAGTAGCCTGTCTCCACTAGTAGTCTGTCTCCACCAGTAGCCTGTCTCCACTAGTAGTCTGTCTCCACTAGTAGTCTGTCTCCAATAGTAGCCTGTCTCCACTAGTAGCCTGTCTCCACTAGTAGCCTGTCTCCACTAGTAGCCTGTCTCCAATAGTAGTCTGTCTCCACTAGTAGTCTGTCTCCACTAGTAGTCTGTCTCCAATAGTAGTCTGTCTCTACTAGTAGCCTGTCTCCACTAGTAGTCTGTCTCCACTAGTAGCCTGTCTCCACTAGTAGCCTGTCTCCACTAGTAGTCTGTCTCCAATAGTAGCCTGTCTCCAATAGTAGCCTGTCTCCAATAGTAGTCTGTCTCCACTAGTAGTCTGTCTCTACTAGTAGTCTGTCTCCACTAGTAGCCTGTCTCCACTAGTAGCCTGTCTCCACTAGTAGCCTGTCTCCAATAGTAGCCTGTCTCCACTAGTAGTCTGTCTCCACTAGTAGTCTGTCTCCACTAGTAGCCTGTCTCCACTAGTAGCCTGTCTCCACTAGTAGCCTGTCTCCACTAGTAGTCTGTCTCCACTAGTAGCCTGTCTCCACTAGTAGTCTGTCTCCACTAGTAGTCTGTCTCCAATAGTAGTCTGTCTCCACTAGTAGCCTGTCTCCACTAGTAGTCTGTCTCCAATAGTAGTCTGTCTCCACTAGTAGCCTGTCTCCACTAGTAGCCTGTCTCCACTAGTAGTCTGTCTCTACTAGTAGTCTGTCTCCACTAGTAGTCTGTCTCCAATAGTAGTCTGTCTCCAATAGTAGTCTGTCTCCACTAGTAGCCTGTCTCCAATATTCACCAGATGTGCTCTGCGGTTAAAGCAAATAAACGCCTGGGCCACTAAAACGTGTTTTACGGTAACTATGTCTGAATAGCTGTCACTGTGAGATGTTACTCCACCATCAAACCGCTGCTGAGAACGTAAAAAGGCCCCCTCTTCAAATCCGCCCACCCCCCCACTTCCCACCCCACCACCACCCCACTAACTGATGTCTGAGTTGTTGTAGCATTCCATGAGATATCGTGACAGGAAATGGATTGCGGTGCTTTCTCGGCCCAGTAAACAGGAGCTTCCTGCCTGTGAAGGTATAGAGAGAGGAGGGTTTGATATAGGATGCTGTTTAACCCAGAAACGACGCCTCAGCCCCGGGGACAGTCCATTCCTCACGTTGCACATCCATCATAGAGACCAATGGAAGGCAGGGGATACAGAGCCTATCCCCGGGGACGAGAGGAAGAGAGGGAGAGAGGGGGGAGAGGAGAAGGGGAGACGCACGCTCAGTGTCAGGATTACCTGCACGTGGTCGTGGTAACAATATGGACGCCTCTTGCCTCCCCTGCTCAGTCATGTTCAGACTGCTAAAGAGGAGGCGCTATATCCACTGGGATGCGAGATAAAAACATGGGGGAAATGGTCTGTGTTTGTGGCTGAAATACTGAGTCAAGATTGGTATAGTCGATTGGTATAGTCGATTTGCTGTGAGGAACCTTCTCCTTTTTCCACCTCAAGGATGTGCCAGACCTGGGAACAGCTTGGTGTTAACGCCAACTCCCTCTGGAATGATGGATAAAACAGTATTGCCCTTTAGAACAATAGCCATTATATTCATCCAGACTGCATACTTTGTACGTAACCGTACCGGAACAAGGTGTGGCTGGGGACCCTTGGCAAACAACCTTTCTGTTCTTTCCTGTCACAAATAATGTTTTACCTCTCACTGTGTGTACCAACTATACCCATACCACACAC
>NC_137678.1:40477997-40492997 GCF_963989245.1 Nansenia antarctica
CCGTTAGGGTCTGCTCAATAGTTACTGGGTGCCCCCCTCAACCACACACACACACACACACACACACACACACACACACACACACATTGAGACATAGAAAGTTGTGCACGTGTAAATATTGACTGTGCAGACAGGACTGAGGTAATGTGTCGATAGATAGAACATTATTAGATTAGATATTTAATTATTGTCTGATTTTCACAGATATTTGCTTCACCTACAGAAAATACACTGAGATAGGAAACAAATTATACAGATATTATTATGTTATTATGTCAGGTCCCTCAGCATTAGCTTTCAATGTTAACATATTGATGTAAATAATAGTGAAGCGTATGTATTTATAATAGTGATGTGTATTTATTTATAATAGTGATGTATATTTATTTATAATAGTGATGTGTATTTATTTATAATAGTGATGTGTATATATTTATAATAGTGATGTGTATTTATTTATAATAGTGACGTGTATATATTTATAATAGTGATGTGTATTTATTTATAATAGTGATGTGTATATATTTATAATAGTGATGTGTATTTATTTATAATAGTGATATGTATATACTTATAATAATGATGTGTATTTATTTATAATAGTGATGTGAAAATATTTATAATAGTGATGTGTATATAATAGTGATGTGTATATACTGTATGTTGTAATCAGGGAACCCTTGATAAAGAGACCTTAAGTATAATTCAAATATAAAATACAAATAAATACATGATTCAACATGTCACCACTGTCACTGTGTGAGTCGTGGCTCTGTCAGTGACTTTATAAGAAGGGGGAACCCGGTGGAGCCCCACGTTTGACAGGTTGGTCTACTAGACCTTCCGAGCATTTTGAGTGGAAGTTTGGGAACAGGAATATTGCAAGTTTGCTCAAACATTGCAGTATACTGGAGTCATGCATCATTTGTGTTGTCTTCAACACTTTCTGTGTTATTATTTGTTATTATGCCGGTAATATTGCGCTGATCGACGAGTGTGCTTTCACCCAGCTTGATGTAATGACTGACACTGATGATAGGAGAAAAAAAAAGTGTTTTCCAATATTTCAGTTCCCTGTTGAGAAAGCAGACGGGAATCAAGGGGCATTCTGAGGTAACTCTGCTGGCTGCCATTACCCTTCCTCCCTCTGTTCGTCTGTGACGTGACGTCATGGAACCACATGCTCTTTATGTTGGGTGGCAGCAGAGCAAAATGATGGAGCGCCCTGACGAAAGATGAGCAATCCAAGCCCAGCATGGCATAAACGGCCGCATTGAAAAATCACACCACGCTATCAAGATCGTTCCAAGAAACCTGGAGAAACAACCTCAATCAAAAGTGATATCTCATCACTCAATGCACAGGTCCAAAAATGTGTCATGCTGTAACGCGCCGGTTCTTGGAAGGCTGACGCAAAAAGTAGCAACCGCGTTCGGCTTCACACACACACACACACACACACACACACCTTCACACACACACACACCTTCAACCATCACCCAGTTCTCACTACGAGATAATGGCACACACCACACCGCCGCAGCCATGCACTAGAGGTGTAGCAGCCTGGGTATTGTTAATGGGAATATGTTGCATTAATGTGCAGCGGGCTGGGTCCAGTGGCCAGTGTCTGGAGACCCCCTGTAAGCTCAGAGAGATCCAGAAACAGAGCCAGGGGCTCAGGGGGGTCAGATTCTGAAGGGTGAGATTGATGATAGCAGGGGTTCCTATATAAGTTAGTCAGTGCGTGCGAGTGTGTGCGTGTGTGTGTGTGTGTGTGTGTGTGTGTGTGTGTGTGTGGGTACATGTACAGGTGTGTACGGTACATGTGCACGAGGTGTGTGTGTGTGTGTGTGTCTGTGTGTGTGTGTGTGTGTGTGTGTGTGTGTGTGTGTGGGTGCATGTACAGGTGTGTACGGTACGGTGTGTGTGTGTGTGGGGGCGTACGTGAGATCCATTCTCTGATCCTTATACCCCCTTTTCTATTTAATTTCCCTCCTCTCATTACCCAGGGAGGCCCCTGATTCCCCCTGGCTCTCCAACTGGCCCCTGGCCCTCCAGGTCCCCCAGGCCCACCCCAAACCCGACACCTCCTCTGTTGTACAGCCCTGCATGCCCTCTGGGGGCCTAGCTGCCTGGTGTAAAGTAAATAATTCATTGCTTGTCTATGCTTTCACAGAAAGGTGATAATGCCTTTCTGGGCTTGTTCCCTTCCCATAGGAGAGACGCTATTGAGCGGCCCTCGCAACTCGAGAATGGAATTTTGCATAACCTCACTGTACAAACAATGGGGTGGATTCCCTTTCCTGTGAATATTCAAACTGACATGACTCATAAATAGAGAAAAAGAACGGCTTTAAGGGAATTGTATATTTTTTTGTTCTTGTTCTTGTTTTTGATAAACACTTCAGATGAAACACCAAGTCAGTTGAAGTCCATATCACGATTATTTAAGCAGCTTGCAATTCCGTGTTTTTTTATGTAATGGAAGTGTGATGGTGTCAGTAATGGAGGTGTCAGAGCCAACCAGCTGCAGTTATTTCTGCCTCGTATCAGGAACATTCTATGTCCCTTCACCATAGCAACAACATCCGTCTCTATAGCATCCTCTGATGAAACAAGCTAGGCTCTACACTAAACTTTGACACTTATCCGATTACTACACTCGACATGAGTGGCTTTAAAAGACAACTTGAATCCCCTCAACAGGTGCAGTGCAGACGACAGCTCTTGACAGTAAATATGATAAGCTTTGAGCTATGGTGGATCTCGACACACGGTAAAGGATCAAATCAATTGGGTTCAGGCCCTGGAGATGTTGTGATACTGTCAAGTGGATTTCATATATTCCGGTAATCATTCTAAGTCTGGCTTTTCTGTCCCACCTTACCTAAGCTCTACAGAATATAACAAATAAATATACCAATATGATACGGTTTCATTTTTGCTTCATCCTCCCTGAACTCTTTTGTACTATGCACCATGTACTTGTTTTCAACCAAAGCAGAGTTATTGGACTTTTTTTTTTACCTCAAATGAGTTTAATCTAACACCTAGCCTAATTCTCCAAACCTATGGCTGTGCTCGGCATGCTTTTAACAGTCTGCGTATTCAGTAGCAGTAGTGTTAGGATGACATTTCCTCAGTGTGTGCGTGTGTGTGTGTGTGTGTGTGTGTCTGTGTGTGTGTGTGTGTGTGTGTGTGTGTGTGTGTCAACCAACACAATCAGCGAGGCCACTCTCATACACTCTGGCGACAAAGTGGATGTCCCCACAATCCTGTGTGGCGCACAGCAGCTGTAGTTACATCAATCTCACCGCGTCTCACGGTCGCTCTTGGACTTCTTCTATTTTGGGAAATAATGAGAAGAGTGAGTGATAAAAAAGAACGAAAAAAAAGAGAAGAAAACAGAGGACAATGTCGTCAAGTCCATTCACTGATGAAGTGGTGTTGCGATGTGAGAGCACTCAGGCGAGAATGTCGAGACATAACTTTACTTTTGTTATGTGCGAGAGGGTTGCAGTAGGGACGGGTAGTGCCACTACTGTTTATTGTTGCGGCAATTATTTCCATCGACTTCAACTGCCTTGGGTTTGTCGACCTTATCTGCAGTCAAATGAAAGTCTGCCGTGTAAACAAACAAAACGCAACTCTGTGAACTTTGCCTCTGTGTTACATCCTTGTTCTTTTCATCAATCTTCTCATCAATGAGTTTCTCCAACCAAGCGACATCGCTGTCTGTTGACACAAGGCTTTTTTTATTTGTGTCTAATCAGTATTTTCCTCCCACGGACCAAGCGATTGATGTTGAAGGCTTGTATACTGTACTCATGTTGATATGCAGCACAGCAGGCTATGGTCTTTGAGAAAAGAGAGAGAGAGAGAGAGAGAGAGAGAGAGAGAGAGAGAGAGAGAGAGAGAGAGAGAGAGAGAGAGAGAGAGAGAGAGAGAGAGAGAGAGAAGAAGAAAGAGAGAGAGGAAAAGGAGAGGGGGGGAGAGAAAGGGAAAAAGAGAGAGAAGAGAGAGAAGGAAAGAAATAAAGGTGGGAGAGAGAGTGAGGAGGGAGAGAGATAGAGAGAGTGAGAATGAGAGGGAGAGAGACTGTGATATCCATTTTCAGATGCAATAGGAACACACAAGGCTCATATCAAACAGCGGTGATCAATCACTCCTAGCGGGCTACATGCTGAGAACATGGCCAACTGTTTGGTTATGCGATGCCCCTTCTCCTCCGTGGTTCAAGAGGCACACACCAACCTTAACCCCCCCCCCCCCGCCTCCCTCCCTCCCGCCAACGCAACCCCCTCTATATTCGTCAACCTCTTCCCCCCTCCCTCCCCCAAATCCCCTCTTCATGAATTTGCCCTGAAGTATTTTTCATTAGTTATTATTAAATGCTGTCAGGTGGAGGTTTAACTTCAATCCATCATTCCTGGGGAATTCCCACCAATGGAGGAGTCAGTGGAGAGCAAGCTGAATAACAGAAGATCCATTAGTGAAAGTACGTGGAGACTCGACAGCATTCCTTTCTCACTTGCCTCTTTATGAATTATTATATTGCTAAGAGGCACATTTGCTATGTATGTTTTGTTGCCTGGGAGCGTTTGCTGATAGCCCCAAGCAGGAGTGCTTTGGACTCTGATGAATGTTGCCTAATCTTTACTGTCAGCTGTAGGTTTCACAATCATTTATCACATTTTTAAGAGATCTCCAGATGGGAATATTAACAAGCACATTGGCACTGCGAAAGTCTATAACAGTCTTACAGGCTTACTTTCCTGGCATTAGAGAGAAAGAGAGAAAGAGGTGGGAAAAGCTCCCTGGTCTTGAGTTTTGGATAAATCACATCTCGTTGGAGTTGAAGATTTATAGCCTAATAGGATAAATGGAAATTAAAAGTACATTTTGGGATTTTGTTATTTAAATATTTTATTAATGGATGTTTTTCAGTGTTATAGAATGTATTGTTATACTTGTTTTAAGGACACACTACTTTATAATTGAGCAAAGCAAATACAGGCTTTCTTAGTGTAAACCCAGATTGCTTGTTTTTGTTAAGAACCCAATACGCATTAGACTACATTAATAATTGGCAACGGAGAGATAATTGAGTGTTTTACAACTGTTTTACAACCCTACGAGTCAATTAAAAAAGCAACAAACCTTAAAGAGCTCAACGTCCTTAGAAAAAAAAGGTTCATGGGGGTACTTTATGGCACCGTTTAGGGTGCAACAACATCATTCATAGAACCATTATCAAGATGGTGCTTTTCAGAACCTGTTATGGGACAATCAAAGAGGCGCTATTTAGAACCTTTTTGCTTATCTCGTTCCACACAACGTAATGTGGGATGTCACATGAACACATGAGCACATATGTAATACAGTTAGAATGAAACCAAGAAAGAACCAACTCCACCGCAGGGAGATCGGTTAGTTAGATATCACACCATAAATAATTAAAATTCAATTAAAATTACCCATAATTCCCCAGCAAACTTGCTATGTTGCTCCCTCCTGTTGCTAGGGAATCGTATGCTCATGTTCATGCATGTGTTTTTGGGGGGTGGTTGGTACAGCACGTATTGGGGTGAAGTGTGTGGGCCCTCCACGTGGTACAATTAAAACAGTCTTAATTAAAAGGCCATTTACATTTGTGGTATCTTTTTTTTTTTTTTACTTTTAGATAATATCTATCATTATTATGTTGTGGTCTGCCAATGTGAAATAGCATGGACTCTTCCTAAATCTAGGCTGCTAGATTGTAATATCTATTGTAAATAGAACTATGTACGGTTCTGTAGACTTCAAATAAAAAAGGTTCTATACTATGGTTCATAAACGGCACCATACATGGTTCTATTTACAACCCTTTCCATGGCCTTACAGGCATCATACAGGCACCATATGGTGCTTTTATGTATCAGAGCAGGGAACCTGTGTAGTCGTGCTTGTGTAGGAGAGTGATGGTCTTGCCTGTGTGGGGCCTCTGCAGGTCCCAGAGCCCGCGGACCTGTTCTGGTTTTATTGGTGTAATTTCACACCCACTCTCCTCTCCCGTCTTGCCTGCTGGCTCACCCTCTCCTCTCCTCTCCTCTCCTCTCCTCTCCTCTCCTCTCCTCTCCTCTCCTCTCCTCTCCTCTCCTCTCATCCTCCTCTCCTCTCCTCTGCGGTCCTCGCCTGGGCTTTTAGCAGGCCCCTCTCCATCTCTGTGCCCCTCATCCCGCCGCGGAGACAGGGTGACCCTCTGGCTGTGAATTTAAACGGGTCTGAGACTTGGGCCGGCCTGGGCCGCACCTGGCCATATGGCATGGTTGGAGAGAGGAGGAGAGGGGAGGAGTGGAAGGAAGGGGGGTGAGGGGCATGGGGAGGCTCACCTGGCACAGGGATAGATATGGAGGGAGGGAGGGAGGGAGGGAGGGAGGGAGGGAGGGAGGGAAGGAGAGAGTGGGAATTGGAGGTAGCTCACCTGGCAAAGAAAGGGAAAAATGGAGAGAGCGAGAGAGAGAGAGAGGAGGAGGAGGAGGGAGAGGGGAGGAAGGGAGCTCATCTGGCACCTGGAGTACTGCAGATGGAGGGAGGGGGAGAGAGGGAGAGAGGGAGAGAGGGAGAGAGGGAGAGAGAGAGAGAGAGAGAGAGAGAGAGAGAGAGAGAGAGAGAGAGAGAGAGAGAGAGAGAGAGAGAGAGAGAGAGAGACAGAAGGAGCGAGGGAAGGGCCATGCTCACCTGGCAGAGGACTGGGGATGGAGACTCGGGGCCCGGGCTGGGTTCCCAGTGGGACAAGGGTCCGGAGGACACTGAGATCCTTCCTGTCAGAACTGGGTTCAGACCCCCGGGGCTACAGAACTGGGCCGCCCTCCCTCATCGTTAGGAGGGAGCAGCATGCCCTACTCTATTTATAACCGTTTTATTCTAGACTTAAAAGCCCCCAATATACACACACACACACATACACACACACACACAGCAAGCAACTTCTGTTTTAATTGCTACTTTGTTGGACATCTACATCAAGTGAGTAGTTGGTTTCAACCGGAGGTATGGAGGGTTCCACTATCCATCATTAGTGGCACGCTGAGCTAACGGGTCAGTCCAAGTGACGAGGGCTGGGAAGGAAGGGGGCGGCTGGGAGGGGGCTGAGAGGGGCGGGGTTTGGATAGGAAGGGTAGGGCACTACAGGTTCAGACCATCCTTTTGACATTGTGGAAGAGAGAGAGAGAGAGAGAGAGAGAGAGAGAGAGAGAGAGAGAGAGAGAGAGAGAGAGAGAGAGAGAGAAAGAGACAGAGAGAAAGAAAGAGAGAGAGAGAGAGAGGGTAAGAGAGAAAGGTAACCCAGCCATCCTTGTCCCCACCATCCAGGGAAATATCTCTGTGACTACAAGGTTAATTAAGCACTGGAAATGAGATCAAGAGGCTTTTCTTCTCTAACCCATTAACCGATTGCAACGCCTCCTCCAGATAGATCAACAGTCACACTGGGTGTGTGTGTGTGTAATTGGCTGTCGATGCGAATCAAAAATCAAATCATTGTATCTGCAAGCAGGGATCAGGAGCGGTCTCTGCTGCGTATGGCTATGTAAACAGGCTGTCATATAGGGAACGCGATTCAGAATGATGTATTACTTTGGCGAACGCTGCCTGTTTCATCGGGATCGTGGTTAGAAAGATCTCTAGCCCTTATCAAGCCTTTACTGCGACCACACCACAGTGAAGCTACCATTTTTTTCCCGCTGGGTTGATAATGATTTGTTTTCATTTGTGAGTGCAGGCGTTTACTAGCCGAGTGATTACACACTTGACTAACTCTTCATCAAGCCCTTGGTTGGTTGAATCAGGTTTGTGAGCACTGGGCTGGAAAAAATCGACAAATGCCGGTACGTCTAATTACAGTTATGATGATTATTATTATTAATAATAATATTATTATTATTATTGTTATTATTATTATTATTATTATTATTATTATTCGCATATTACATTATTTTATTGTTATGTCAAGTGTGTTGAGGCTCATTAAATATGACTTCACTTGGCCAGACTCAACCTAGGATCAGAATGGAGGACCCTGGAAAAGAGTAGTGTGAGGCACTGAATGAGAACCACACATTCACATTCACACTCACACAGAGGTTCCTCACATGACAGGTATGAACCAGTTGAACACCTATCTATCTAAGAGTCCTAGTCCAAACCATATGAACCTGTTTTACCAGTCAGGCAAACCAGGTGTTCCTGTGAGCCTCAGTGCAGCCCCGGCCTCCTCCTCTCTCCAGCAGCGACGGTGCCTCATGGCTGAGGGGGGAGTCGTGCCATGGAGCAATCCAGGGGAGGAAGGGCTGCAGAGGACGGGCGGCCGGGGACACGTTATCCCCGTGATTTGTGTGTGTGTCAGAGGAACCTGACCCCCGGATCAGGACTTCCATCATGGCCCGCGGGCGTTTCAGTGGCGCGTCCCACAGATCGGGGTCACGGGGTACGGCTTCTTTATGGGACGATGAATAGATCACAGCCTCGCCTTTAGCACCCGTACAGCACAGCACACTATGCCGCGACGGGCCCTGACTTACACCGAAACGGATTACTTTTTCGCCGTTTGATTTTATTTGCTCTTCGTTTTCTTCCGAATGAAGCTCATTGTGAAGAGGTTGTGAAGGTGAGTGGCTCCCATGGCGAATGAATACAATGTGTATAAATATATAAATGTATATATTCAATGAATGCCTCAGATGCTTAGAGGAGAGTATGGGGGGGGGGGGGGGGGGGGGGGGGGGGGAGGGGGTTGGAGGAGGAGGTGTGTGGAGAGGAGCCGCTGTCGGATACATTTGACCTCCAAGTCCAGTCCGGTGTGGCTACTTCAGTAAAACAAAGAGGATGTGCATAATGTGTTGCATTCACAGTGGGCTCTCGTACACCTCTCCGCCTGTGTACATTTGTCTTAATTAGAGCGCATCCGTTCAGGTAGCCACTGCCTAAAAATACACCAGGTCCATTTGTTTGGTTTCTCTCTCTCTCTCTCTCTCTCTCTCTCTCTCTCTCTCTCTCTCTCTCTCTCTCTCTCTCTCTCTCTCTCTCCCTCTCTGTAGCAGACAAGCTTCGGCGAGCAGTGAACTCTCTCTCTCTCTGCCCTCTCCCTCTCTCTCCCTGTTTCTAACAGACAAGCTTTGGTGAGCAGTGAACTCTCTCTGTCTCTCTCTCTCTGCCTCTCTCTCTCTCTCTCTGTCTCTCTCCCTCTCTCTAACAGACAAGCTTTGGTGAGCAGTGAACTCTCTCTATCTCTCTCTCTTTCTATCTCTCTATCTCTCTATCTCTCTCTCCCTCTCTCTAACAGACAAGCTTTGGTGAGCAGTGAACAACAGAAGCAGCAGCTGCCTGATCCACTGTTGTCCTTCACAACCCACTGGCCACCTCCCTGTAATCACCATACATTACACTACACTATATTACCCAGACTGGACACCCTGCTACTAATCACTCCACTCTACCACAAGCACTCACACACACACCTGCACACGCACACACACAAATGTACGCATGCACAAACACTTCATTTACATTTACATTTACATTTTTGGCATTTAGCAGACGCCTTATTCCAAAGCGACTTACAATCAATACATTTGAATACTAAGCATGTGAATCAGCAGTCCACCATTCGTTGCAGGAAGAGTACTCTAGCTCGGGCCCGGGGCCACTGATAGAAGGAAAAACCTTCTCCCTATTATCGCCTTCTACTAAAACTTTTTTTTTTCTTTTTTTTTTTTTCTGGAGAAACTGAGAAACAGTAAAAGGGGGGCAATAGAAGTTCTTAGACAACTTCAGACACACGCATCACACAAAGACGCATATAGTGGTTTAATAATGATTTTTTCCTTAGCCTCTTTCTTCCCCGTCTCCGTCTCTCTCTTCCTCATTCTTTTCTTTCCTTCCCTTTCACAAACATTAGATGTATCCTTCAAGGTGAACTATGCCCATGTCACAGTTGTTGTTGTTGTTGTTGAAGGAAGGAAAGATGGCTTATTTCGATCATTGTGTACACAAGCACAATTAGTCTGAAGTACACAAGCACAGTTAGTCTGAATATACAGACTTCCTGTATATTGCGTACGCAAGGACAGGCAGCCTGAAATGTTTTGAGCATGAGGACACACGCACGCTCACGCACACACATACACAAGACGTAGAGTGGTTTGCCCATGTCACAGTTGTTGTTGTTGTTGTTGTTGTTGGAGGAAGGAAAGATGTCCAGGCTTATTTCGAAGATTGTGTACACAAGCACAATTAGTCTGAAGTACACAAGCACAGTTAGTCTGAATATACAGACTTCCTGTATTGCTTACGCAAGGACAGGCAGCCTGAAATGTTTTGAGCATGAGGACACACGCACGCTCACGCACACACATACACAAGACGTAGAGTGGTTTGAAAGGGTACTTTAAGGTACTTTAGCATTAGCCTCTCTACATCCCACGTCTCTCTCTCTCTCTATCACTCTCTCTCCCCCGTCTCTCTCTCTCTCCCCCGTCTCTGTCTCTCTCTGTCTGTCTCTCTCTCTCCCCCATCTCTGTCCCCCGTCTCTCTACCCTTCACCTCTATGATATTTGTCTGAGGTAAACCTCCTCACCTCTCTCTGTGTCTCTCTTTCTCTTTCTCTCTCTCTCTCTCTCACTCACTGTCTCTCTGTCTCTCTGTCTCTCTCACGCAAACCCTAGATGTATCTTATAGGGAGGCTGCTGGGCTCTCTCAACAGCAGTCGGACTGATATTTCTTGCATCTCCCAGGGTCCCGGGGTGTGGGTTCCTCCTCCTCGCTTCACTCATTAAAGGAAGTGAATGATTTCCTAGCCGCAACTTTTGGGATTCATTTTACATATTTTTTTTCCCCAGTTGAAGAGAGGGAATTAGCATTACGTTGTGCAGAATGCAAGATAGTTTCTAAGTGTCTTTCTAACAGGCTATGAGATTATTTAGACGTAATGGTACATGAAGTTATTAGTGCATAATCACAGGATTATGTTGTCAGTTAATGCCCATGTCACAGTTGTTGTTGTTGTAGTTGGAGGAAGGAAAGATGTCCAGGCTTATTTCGATAAGTCTCGCGAGACTTATACACAAATCCAGGCTTAGTTTCATAAATCACGCAAGACTTACAGACACCTGAAGGTCTGGTACCCAAAGAATGGAAGAGTGGGATGGTATTTTCTGCGCATGTTGACATGAATAAATGCGAGTCAGGTTTTCATAATATATTCCAGTGCCACGTTGTCCAAAAATCCTGGTGAGAACCCTGCCATTCCAAAGGATGCTTGTGAACCTTTTCTGGTCTAGTCAGCACTGGAGTGGATCTGCAGCTGGGGGGACAGCAGGGGGGAACAAGGCTTGGTGCACATTTGCGACAGTAGCAGGTGAAACCTGGGAACAGTCGTTCAGACTTTTATTCAGAACATTTTTAATAAATGTCAACGTTGTTGAAAATCAATGACACACTCGCTAGTCAAGCCAAAACATTGCAATTACAATGGATTCGGTGAGTAATCCCCATTACTACCTAGCTAACTATAACACTACTTTACATTGTTAGCAGGCTCACAAAACAAGCCGTGTTAGTTGACTAGCGAGTGTGTCATTGATTTTCAACAAAGTCAGAATAAAAGTCAGTCAACATTAAATCGGCTGCCGACTTTGTTCCCGGTTTCACCAGCTGCTGTCACATGTCTCAGTGGGTGATGGCATTCCGTCTACAAGTGGCCCAGAGACTGTTTCACCCTAGTCGCCTCAATTGGATGGACACTGCTCGGACACTTCTGAGGAACAGGGGGCCGTCTGGGCATGGATAAAGAGCTCTTCTGCTGATTCTCGAGGGGGCCGACCTCACTGGCCTCACTCTGTTCAATCAGTCTCTACCGTGAGCATGGTAGTGTAATGTGTTTTTCTGTGTCCAAAAAAGCTGGAACTGCCACTAGGGATGTGGGTGTTCTAAAAGCCGCTGTACCACAACCTCTTCATACTGACCAGAACTCTATCCTCCACCAGTCTGGGTCCGAGCCTGCTGGCTGTAGGGGGTTTGTGAAGCCGGGCCATTTTATGGGATTCACAAGCGGATCAGTGGGCAGAATTTGGGAGTGAGGGCTGGGATTAGGTCCTCCCATCTGCTTTACCGGGTGGGAGCAGAGGTCCAAGGTGACCTCTGTTGACCGATTCCTATCAAGCCTTTGTGAATAGTATGTTTTCCGGGAACTGCAGATCAGTGGTGTTGTTGGGCAGTGGCAGGAAGTAGAGGGGCTGATGCTCTCCTTTGCTACTCCAGAACCTGTGGAGTTCAATTCACTAACTGCCAAATAATTCCCGGAACACTCACCAGCTAGAGTGCCAAGTGTTTGATGTGGTATTTTCCTAGCAACAATACTTCGATTGACTACAAAATGAAGCGTCATAAATCATCGATTTTTGGTGAATAATGTCACTCTTGGCACTCTAGAATTGGACAACTTCATTCACCCTTGTTGAATGGCTTACACTTTTTACTCTGATTCTTACACACTCGTTCATACAGTATTTGTTCAGTGTCCACGTTTAGTTATTATGTTTGATTTGCTGTCTAGTTGGTTTTTGCTCTTTGGGGGGTCTTTCAGACTGTTCATTTCAGGGCCAAAGTACTTGTTCAGGTAGAAGAGTGGTGCTGGTATATGTTCTGTCTGGGGTAGCTACCCATATGGAAGACTAGGAAGAATTGTGTCTTGGGGCATGGGTCTGTGGACCACAGACAAAAACATGCGTATTGTATAAAATGTACCTCTGTTTTTGAGAACCTGGGGCCTGTTAAATGTTTTGTGCACTCTCAACGATGCGCTCTCAACGGTTCTTAATTCTTTCCTTACAGGGATGATTATGATGATGATGATGATGATGATGATGATGGTTAGATGTCTGTGGAATATATTGTTATGTACTGTGTAGACCAAATAAAGATCTTACATGTAAATTCTCTCTCTCTCTCTTTCCTCTCTCTCTCAATTCAATTCACTTCAATTTAATGAGTGTTATTTGCACAATAAGACATTATCTCACATTTCTAAAACAAACATATAATAACTTAACTAAGTAATGACAGAACAGAATATGAATGATGATAAATACAACATTACCGTACATTACCATACGGACAGAAGTAGCAATTTAGAAATAACAGGAATGACATTCAATTTGCTGTGTTGTTCCAATGGCTGAAGGTTGTGGGAAGACATCACATATCTGGCTGCCAATTTGGAACAATTTATTTTTCCCCAAATAGATATTGCATTTTTTCTTTGTCTGTTTGTGGTTAAAATTCCTTGGTAGGGGTAGATGAACTGAGCCTCAGGACTAGCTGGCTGAGGGAACTCTCTCTCTCTCTCCACACCTCTCTCTCTCTCTCTCTCTCTCTCTCTCCATCTCTCTCCCCTGTCTCTCTCTCCACATCTCTCTCTCCATCTCTCTCTCTGCATCTCTCACTCCGTATCTCTCTCCCCACATCTCTCTCTTTCTCCATCTCTCCCCCCCTTCTCTCTTTCTCTCCATCTCTCTCCCCATCTCTCTCTCTCTCCATCTCTCTCCCCTGTCTCTCTCTCTCTCCCTCTCCCCCGTCTCTCTTTCTCTCCATCTCTCTCGCCGTCTCTCTCTCTCGATCTCTCTCCCCAGTCTCTCTCTCTCTACACATCCCTTTCTCCGCATCTTTCTCCCCGCATCTCTCTTTGAGCATGGGGACACGCACGCACGCACGCACGCACGCACGCCCGCACGCACACACACACAAGCAGACAAAGACGTAGAGTGGTTTAAAAGGGTCTCTCTCCCCGTCTGTCTCTCTTTGTCCCCTGTCTCTGTCTTTGCCCTGTCTCTCTCTCTGTCCCTGCATCTCTCTTTCTCCATCACTCTCCCCTGTCTCTCTCCCCGTCTTTCTCTCTCTCTCTCTCTCTCCATCTCTCAAAACAAGCTATTTTAGTTGACTAGCGATGTGTCATTGTTTTTTTATACAGTAGATCACAGTATTCTAATACATTGTTTAGAAAACTGTGTTGGTCTCTCAGGACTTGTATTAGAGTGGTTTACATCTTATCTAGCTGGTAGGCATTTCTCTATTGTCTCTCTCTGTTTCTGATAACGTTCACATCACATGTGGGGTCCCTCAGGGGTCTATTCTTGGTCCCTTGATATTCTCCCTGTACATGATCCCATTAGGTGGAATCATCAGAAAACATGGTGTAAATGTTCATAGTTATGGTGATGATACTCAGCTGTATCAGTATCGCCTGATTCACATGCACTCAGCTCGCTGGAAAATTGTCTCTAAGATATAAAACTTTGGATGTCCAAACATTTTGTACAACTAAATCAGGACAAAATTTAGATTCTTGTCATTGGACCAAAACCACAAAAAGACAAATTGTCGAATACAATGGGAACCTTGCTTTCAAACTGCAAACATGAAGCTAAGAATCTAGGTGTGATTATAGATTCTGAATTAAGCTTTGAGCCGTGTTAAGCCTCATTATGTAATAACTGCACATTATGTAACAAAATCCCCAAATGTAATAAAAAGTCACTTTCAATATGTAATAACACTGCATTATGTAATACCCTGCACATTATGTAATAAATCACCTGAACGCAAAATGTAATAACGTTTGCCTTATTATGTAATAAATGTATTACATATTGTGCAGGTTATTACAAAATGCGGGGGTTGCACTTTTTTGTAACACAATTGAATTCTTTTGGAAAAAATTTAAATGTTATAAATATATTTGACCAGGAAAAGCATTCTAATTCTCCAACATTCAAATTTTCCAGAATTGCATGTTGTGTTGAAACTAAATAGTATTTATATCCACCACATATGCTGATTTGGTTGCTTTATTCTCAAGTTATGAAGCCCCCAATGGCAATTTGCTTGTTTAGGAGACTTACATAATAAGGCAAACGTTATTCCATGTTGCATTCAAAATGCAAAAGAAGATTACATAAT
>NC_137678.1:40497997-40507997 GCF_963989245.1 Nansenia antarctica
GGGTGACAGAAGAAGAAGGGAAAATGTGTGATGCAGACCTAAGGGTGGAGGAGGTTAAGACAGCCATCATGGGGTTAAACACAAATAAGAGTCCGGGTTCGGATGGGTTGACGGCTGAATTTTATAAAGCTTTTGTTGACATCCTGGCCCCTATATTGTGCAGAGTGTATATGTGTATGGGGAATAAAAGGGTGGTTCCGGACTCTATGGGCTTGGGGGTGCTCACTTTATTGTATAAGGCTAAAGGGGACAGGAACAAATTACAGAATTATAGAGCATTATCATTACTTAATTGTGATTATAAAACCATAGCAAAAGTATTAGCTAATAGATTGAATAAAGTAATGAAAAACATGATTGCACCTACCCAGGCTTATGGAGTCCCAGGGAGGGATGTGGCAGAGAATATGTGCACATTAAGGGATGTTGTGAAGGACATGAGGGAGGAAGGGGGTTTATTGTTATCTTTGGATTTAAATAAGGCTTTTGACAGGGTGGAACATGTTTTTTTATTGAAAACAATGGAACATTTTGGGATTGGGACTGTTATGAGGGATTGGATTGAATTATTATATAAGAATGCAAGAAGTAAAGTAAAGATAGATGGATTATTGACTGACTCCTTCCCGTTGGGGAGATCAATAAGACAAGGGTGTCCACTGTCAGCATTGCTATATAGCATATCTGTGGAGCCATTGGCAGCTTATATTAAGCAGGAGAAAGAAATTAAGGGAATAAATATGCCGGGGGGAGGCGTTAGCATAATCCATCAATATGCAGATGACACGACATGTACTGTCAGGGATGTAAATAGTGTGAACAAAATAATGGGGTGTGTAAACATATATGGAAAGGCTTCTGGTGCAAAAGTGAATGTTGACAAGTCTGAAATGTTGTGTATAGGGGGAGTGAATACAGACAATTGTGTGTTTGATTTGAAAATTGTAAAGGGGATGATAAAAGTGTTGGGGATATATCTTGGAGAGGATGACAGGGAGGCTGTTGATTACACATGGACAGGGGTTTTGAATAAAATAAGAACAACATTGAACTATTGGAAGCAAAGGAACATGAAACTGAAGGGAAAAGTTGTAATTGTTAATGCACTGTTAATGTCAAAATATGTTTATGTATTAGGTGTATTGAATATACCAGAGTGGGTTCTAAAAGAAACCAGGATGTTAGTGTCAGATTTTTTGTGGAGAGGAAAGGGGGTTAAAATAGCGTATGATGTATTAGTAGCAGATTATGATAAAGGAGGGTTGAAACTGGTAGATTTGGAGGTAAAGATGAGGGCAATGAGAGTCAGAACAGTCAAAAGGTTTTTGTATGGGGAGGAAGGACATGGATGGAAAGGATACTTTAGGGAATGGGTACATAGATGTGGGGGGTGTGGGGATTATGGGTTGTTGATGTGCTTTAAAGCACGGATGTATGATAGGGTGCCGGAATTCTATAAAGAGGTGTTTAAAGCCTGGGGTAGTTTTTTGCCTGAGGTAGGATATGAGTGTGAGAAGAGAGGGGAGATACTAAATGTTCCAGTTTTATTGAACCCGGTAATTAGAAGAGAGGGGAAAATGTTAGAATCTAGGAGTTTTTGGAGGGCAGGATTGATTAGAGTAAGGTATTTTAGGTATGAGGTAGTGCCAGGGTTCCTATCAGAGCAGGCAATTATAGAAGTTGTTAGGGAAACAGATGAGGAGATGAGAAGGGGAGAAATAGTGAGCATGTATAATAAAATAAAGCAGAGTATACCAGGGGAGTGGGTGAGTAGGTTAGATAGGGAGTTAAGAGGGAAGGAGCAAACAGAGTTACCTAGGTTAAGACTAGGGAAAGGGGAAACAGTGCGGGACTTCTCAGCTGTTAAGGTGAAGGAGTGCTACTGGGCACTGTTGGAGAGCAGAGTGAAGGAGCCTGCGGCAGAGAAGGTGTGGAGGCAGGTGTTCCCAGGATTGGAGGTGAAGAACATATGGAGGAATTTATTTTTAAAAATATAATAGTTTAGAATGTACACATTTTGATTTTATGCTCAGGCATAACAGGGTTTATACTAAGTTGGTGTTGCATCAGGTAGACAGAACAGTTTCGAGGGAGTGTGATGTGTGTGGGATACAGGATGAGAACTTAATGCATATGCTTTTTGAATGTAGAGAAATGAAGGGATTCGAAGAAAGGTTGAAAGGACTAGTGAAGAAGCACTGGGGGGTGGAGGTGGTGGGGATGCAGGAGTGGAGGAGGATGGTGGTTTTTGGGGTGGAGGGAAAGAGGAGGGGAGTGAATATATGGTGTTTAAATTATGTATTATCACAGGCTAGGTATGCAATTTATTTGAGGAGAAATTTAGCAAGATTTGAGGGAAAGTGGATAACGGTGTGGAAAGTCTTTGAGGGATTGGTCAGGAAGAATGTGGGACTGATGCACAAGACAGGGCAAAAAGATTTTGAGAAGTTGTTTATTAGGGATTGTGGGTTTATAAGGGTGGGGGTGGATGGAGGGTTGGAGTTTGATTTAGATTTTTGAAGATGGGTTTTTTATTGTTGCATTCATTTGTTATTGATTTATGTTAAAGGGTTATTTTGGTTATGAAGGACTGACGGAATAATAGATTAATGCATCTCATACCAAAATGGTATGGGTGTGTTTTGTTTTTATTTATTGGTTTTTTAATTTATTTTATTTGAATTAGAATACAATGAAGGCTATAAAATGAACATGTATGAATATGTATACTATGATTGTATTTAAAAGAATATTTTTATAATAAAAGATTTTTTTTTAAAAAGAGCTGCCGTCTAATGATCACAAGATCATTCGGCGGTTCGAGCCCTGGCTGGCCACATGTCGAAGTGTCCTTGGGCAAGACGCTGAACCCCAAATTGCTCCCAGTGAGCAGGCTGGTGCCTTGCATGGTAGCTTGCCACCATTGGTGTGTGAATGTCTGTGTGAATGGGTGAATGAAAGGCCATTGTAAATCGCTTTGGATAAAGGCACTATAATACCGTTTTTTACGATTGCTAACTCACCATGTTCAATACTGAAACCACAGTTTCACAACTCTTCATACAGTCAGCAGAGCAGAAACCCATGTGAACAAAACTGTGACTCTTTCTCTGTGATTTGTGCATTGCTTTCATACAGAATGCATTCAATGACTACGTTCTCCAAATGCCATAACACTTCTCTCATTCAAACTCCCCCACTTGCAAAATACTATGTATTTGCAACACATTTTTTCATTGCTAACATACTGTGTTCAAAACTCTGAAGAACACATTCAAAACTGAATTATTTGGTGCAATTTTGCAGTAATCATATTCCTATCATATATGACAGAAAGCTCGCAATAAACTGTTTTTTTGCACAGTGTTTGAGTGTGCAGATGCTGTTATTTGCACTCTATTGATACTCTTCCGTTCCAGAACCTCAGCAAAGTCTGATAACGGATGAGCGGTGGTATTTTCACTATTTGCAGTAATCATATTGAAATGTCTAGAAAATATTACAGTAGCAGAATATATACAATGAAATGAAATAGACTAGATGCATTGCCTGGGAAGACATTAGATGTGACCAGATGCAGACCAGAGGGTGGACCAAAATCCTCAGGAGTGAGACATTTTTGGTGTGATTGCTATTGTATTGTAGGCCTGGAATTTCAGTTTTTCTTCTTTATTTGAACTTTGCATCTTCCACTTTATTTTTCACTTTTCATTTTACACAAGTAAATGTAGTGTACTTTGAAGTAAATGTACCGTAACTTACTTTCTGCAAAGATACTGAAAAAAAGGATAAAACAGAATACATAGAAGCAAATGATAGAATAAAGGATAGAAGCAAATTGCGGCATTTCTGATTCATTCTTGTTGCCTAATACTTTACAGTTGTACAGTCAACTATTCTGTCTATGATAACTATAAATCAAACCATTTTTATAATGAAATATTCATTCTTGTGAAAATCATTGAAACTATGTAATGCTCCCTGTTGTTAGTGTTTTGTAAGTCAGAATGTTATGAATGACAGTGTATGCTTCTGAGTGAACATTGTTGACAGTGTGTGGTTGAACGAGCTTCTTTTGAGACATGAATGAAGTCATTGGCCAACATGAGTGTTACGAATGCAGACTGTATGAAGAGTTGTGAAACTGTGGTTTCAGTATTGAACATGGTGAGTTAGCAATCGTAAAAAACTGTAATAATAATAATAATAATACATTTTATTTATAAAAGCACTTTACATAGGAAATCTCAGAGTGCTAAAAGAGGAGAGGAGCGGCAGCCAGTGTGCGCCCGCGTTCCCTCGAGAACTATATAAGTGCAGTCCATTTACCACACAACCTGCATAATGGTACCTCTTGTGAACTTTGACATTTACATATTTGACATTTAGCAGCTTTATCCAAAGCGACAAACTGTGGCCATACAGTGCCGTACAGACACACTGAACAGACTTCCCCAAATGTTCTGAAGGTTTGGTGGACTAACAATCAAAACGTATATAGTATACTGTGTATTATATATATACTGAAAAAATATATGCACTGACAGCAATGTAAGTCACTTTGGATAAAAGACTGTCAGCTAAAGGACACTTGACATTTCTACTTGAGTCTTTGAGTTATTGCACAACAATTAACAACAATAAGTGCCTTCAAATGTTACGCATACTGTTACACATGCTGAAACAACCACATACTGTAGTGAGATCACCATAAGTGATCTCCCTACATCTCACTGCGCTGTGGTAAAAATGTAATATTTTAATCCTTCGAGTACTGCACATATAACATACATTGGTTGTATGATGTATCACCTACTAGTGAGTCGAACGCAACTCCCTGCTGGGCTAGTCTCCATGAGTAGCCATGATCAAGTCATGCCAAGTTAATTATGAATTCAAGTATGAAAGAAAGAAAGAGACTTCTAAGCACTTGGTATGTTCTATTTCTGTTGCTGTGTGGTTGATGTACTGTAGAATAGCTTAGATGGGGGGGGGGTGGAGGGGGGGGGGGTCAGTATGTAGTCGGTTTCTTTCTACTCGTAGCCAAGAAAAGCACTTTGTTCTCACACCTCCTTAGGAAGTAGAACGTTGTATTAGACAATTTTGTTGGAATTGATCGCTGGCTGTGAGAAGCTGCGACAGTTCACAAAAGAGTAAGTTAGGCAGTGTTAGCCAACCAACTGACTACCCCCGCCAACACCCCTCCCACCCCACCAACACCACCACCACCACCTCCCTCCACTGCCCCTGCTCCTCCCTTTCCAGCTCTAATCAAACGTATCTGCTTGATTAGCCAAGCCCTTTAATCATGGCAGGAATTGGAGGGATGGACAAGACAGTATGTAGATAATTAGCAGCCGGCAAATTGATGCGTTTTCTCAGAGAGCTACCCGCCCCCCACCACACACATTCTCTCTCTCCCTCTTATTCTCTCCCGCTCACCCTCTCCCTCTCCATAATGACTTTACAGTTAATTGACAATTCATCTCAGGCAAACTGGTGTTTACTGCTACGTTGCCTCTGCCCTCTCCTCACGTACACCCACAGACTACTGCAGAGCGGCTAGTTTGTCTGCAGACTGCAGAGGGGATGTGAAGCGGTAACACAGTGATTTAGAGGTTGATCCTGGACTATTGTAATCAAAGTGAGATTAATCAAAGACATTTGGAGATATTCAAATGAAATACACTAAAAGACGCTGACACTGTACTCCTGAGCACAAACACAGAGGGGTCTTCTTATAATAAATGTGTCTTTGTGTGTGTGTGTGTGTGTGTGTGTGTGTGTGTGTGTGTGTGTGTGTGTGTGTGTGTGTGTGTGTGTTTGAGAAAGAGCACATACTATAAAGACAGAGAGTAGTGTGCATGTCAGTCGAGGTATTTCTCATTAATCAACCACCTACTATAAGATGTTTGGCTTTAATAAAACCAATTACTTTTGACCATTATTCTTAGTTTAAAGTGAGTTTGATGGGATAAATTGCCTTTTAATCAAGCAGGTGAGTGGGAGTATTTTTTGAGTCAACAGATGTTACACCATTGGATTTATTGCCAGCTTGATTTAATCAACGCTGGCCACTGATATGATGAATTGCTCTAACAAGCAGTCTGACAATTTGTTAATCTTGAGGGCAAGAAGCACCTTTCGTTCAACAACTACAACACAGACACATCTCTTGAAGCTATGTTTCCCACGCAAGAACCTTGTGAGGGATAATAAGAGAGAGGGTTAGAGAGAGACAGAGAGATAGAGAAAGAGAGAGAACAATCAAAAAAGAGAGAAAAATTACTGGCAAAAACAAGGCAGTCGGAGCAGTCATTAACGAAAGGAACTAATTGATTTAAAAGAGTACCATCTGAACACGCTGAGGCATCTGTTGTTATCCACTCGCCAGTTCTCCAAAGCAACAATTACCCCTCCGTCTAACTCCAACATGGCCAGTACCTCCCTGTAGTGCCAGAGAGACGCATTCATCAAGGTTGAATCAGCCCGCCCACTGGGAAGATCTCAACACTAGGTGCGAAGAATTACAACTATTCGTAAACCCAGTTGCTTAACTTATCATCCTAGATTCATATATTATTAGGTAATGTGTATAGTTCAGTGAACCTGTTCCGTCTTAGCTGTATATCATTTCATTGAGCATCTCTAGGCATTACTTATATACAGTATATATATACATGTATAATGTCCAGTTTATGAATGCCAAAGTCAACACTTAGGTCATGTTCTCACACGAAAGTCCAAATCAGGACCGCCAGAGCAAGTGGATGAGTTTGCAACATTGTTGCATAAATTATTTCTCTCTGTCTCACAGTCCTTTATGTAAACAAAGTAACATACGCAATCGAAGCAACAGACGTGGTAGTAAAATTTTTAAATTGCCCCTTCGTCCCGCTCTTATCCAGATCAACACGCATGCGCTGTTGTTTTCCTATGGACAGCCTCGATGCGTCGTTTCTAACCGGAGCGAAACCACCCTTTTCAAGCGGAGCATCCGTCGGTTGTTTGCTCCGGGAGTGACTTCGAATGCGCGTTCTCACAGCTCCAAATGACGCAGAGCAAAGCAAATGTTATCCTAAACTCCGATTCCAAGTGAAGCAAATGTTCTAGTGAGAACACAACACACCCTTAGTTATTTTGGGTTTAATTCAACCTCAATATGTCCAGTGAATCAAGTGTCCTAACAAATTGCAGCCTATTTATACATTATACATTTAAAACATTTAGCAGATGCCTTTATCTAAAGCGACTTACAACAAGTACATTTGTCTAAGTAAGTGAATCATCAGAATTTCTGTTTTGATGATATTTTGATGATATGTCTTTTTTCTATGACTGAACTAAACTTCTACTTCTACTATCTATACGTCAGTCATCATAAGAAAAACACATGTATGCTAGGTACCAGGGGCCATTGGCAGTGATTCCCTCATGGCCTTTTCACCTGTCACAGTTCTGCGCTGCGTGCCACCACACCTTTTGACCACGTCAAGCTCTGTCAACAATGATGCCAGGCTGTGCAACTACGTATGTTACAGTAATTCAAGCTAAGACACTTGACTCATTCTGTTTATGAATGTCAAAGTTAACACTGACTTATTTGGGGTTTATTACGACCTCAACATTTCCAGTGAATGAAATGTCCTAACATTCTAGATGTTTTAAACATTCTAGAATGTCGGCATGCTGTCGAAGTTTGCCAGAAGTCGGAGGACTAGAGACAGCTTCCCTTCCTGAGATCAGAAAACTGACCTGAGATCAGTGTGTGAGGGAACTCAAGGCTCTGGTTGTATGCTCTATATACACTCACATAACACTACACCTGTACACCTTCTCATTCATTCAGGTGGTGTAATGTTGTGGGGATGTTTTGTTGGCGCACTTTGGGCCCGTTAATTACCAATCAATCATTGCTTGAATGCCACAGCCTGTTTGAGTGTTGTTGCTGACCGTGTGCATCCCTTCATGGCCACAATGTACCCATCTTCTAATGGCTACTTCCAGCAGGATAATGCACCATGTCACAAAGCAAAAGTTGTCTCAAATTGGTTCCATGAACATGACAATGAGTTCAGTGTTCTTCAGTAGCCTTGCCAGTCACCGGAGAGGCTGGCGTGTCTGTCTCCCACGACAACGCAATCATCACCCACAATGCTCCATGTTTGAACTAAGCATCACTGCATTTAAGTCAAATAATGTGGCTTTGAAGTGAATCTGTGACAGATCTGTGTGTGCATGTGTGCGGGGGTGTGAGTGTGAGTGTGAGTGTGAGTGTGAGTATGTGCGCGCATTTATGTGTGTGTGTGTGTGTGTGTGTGTGTGTGTGTGTGTGTGTGTGTATATTTGGTATGATATTCTGTTTATCCCCTTCTAATTCAAAGTTATGTAGCTGGGCAACTTAATTAATACGTTTTTTATTTGATCTATTTTTGAATGATAAACAATTGAAGTCACAGCCTTTGTTTTATGTGCTTAATTATTAAGGCTTTTCCTTTGAAACAATAGTTTCTGTCCATGTTTGTTCCCTTCTGGGAATTGTTTAGATCTGCTGTTTGTCCTAGTTAATCAAAAACTGAAAAATATCTCCCCGCATTTAATATGTTTGTGATTCGTCTTTACTCATAATTGTTTAGCAACGGTTACCTGTCTGTCATACTAATATGGAACAAACCATACAACATTCATTTCAAACTTGTAAATAGTTCCATTCCACCTCCAATGAACTCTATATTTTTAATAGAAATCTATATTTTAGTACCTTACTAGATTTTAATTCAAAAAGGTATGAGCGAACTCAATGAAGCACACAGAGGACTGTACCTTATTCACTTTAAACAGGGCCGAAGCAGACTGAGCCGAGCTGAGCCAGGCTGAACTGGGCTGTCCTGGTTAGACATCCACCATAGCTGCTGAAGCCGTGCTGGAAAGTGTCACAATGGTTCAGGTCGGCCCTGCAGTGTGTAAAGTGAGAGGTACTAGACTTAGCTTAGCTTAAACATCTGTGGTCATTGGTGGATACCAGGAGAGGCAAGTGGAGGTAGAAATCGGAGGACGGGGCTCATCGTAATGCATGAAATGGAAGGAGGAATAATTCCAATCCTCATTCCATTCCACATAGTACAAAGAGCCCGTCCTCCGATTTTTATCTCCACCAACCTCCTCTGATGGATTCACTGTTGTTTCCGCAAGGTCGATCTTCAGACAACACATTGCTTTCAGTTGTCTGAAGTCTCAACACCAGGGACAAGACACTGCTGGCCTAATTAGGCATTATAATTAGCACTTGTATGCACAAAAGCATTTGTTTGATTACAGTTGCAGAATTTAAAGCGGATCATTTCCATATTGTACACAAAGCTTCTCTGTACACATTGCAGACGTCGTGATAAAATCGAGAACATAACATTAAACACACATCTACTCTGGTACTTTAAATAAACGTGACCGGTAGGCTCATCGCTCTTCGTTTAAAAAAACACAGGATACTATTCATCATCCGCAACCGTACTATTCAACATACAGTACAGCGCTGTATAACTCACACACAGTACATTCATCTTTTGCCATTTATCCACACGAAAGTACTGGGGATATCAGCGTAACCAGGGAGACAAACTGACACAGAGGTCCCTTTGGCAGGTGTGCTCTGCTTGCAATACAGGTATGATTAGAAAAACAACACCTATGCGGTCTTGTGTGGTGTGTGTGAGTAAGTGGGTGGATGGTGGGTAGAGAGTGTCTCTGGTAATGGTGTGTCTAGCTATTATCAGGAGGGACGGTGGTGCAGATGAGTGGGTAGTGGGTAGTGGGGCCAGTGTGTGCTCTGTGTATGCTCTGTGTGTGGTCAGTGGAGACGGGGCCTGATTAATAGCTGTGAGTGTGTGTGTGGTCAGTGTAGATGGGACCTGATTAAAGCCTGGGTTGGCCATTATCAGAGTGTGGCTGGGACCGTATTCGGGCCAGAGGCGCCATTACCAGCAGGGTAAGGCAAGCGTGA
>NC_137678.1:40510497-40542997 GCF_963989245.1 Nansenia antarctica
CCGAGAGTGGGGCTGTGTAGTCCTATGTAGTCCTATGTAGTCCCATGTAGTCCTATGTAGTCCTATGTAGTCCTATCTAGTTACTATGTAGTTCTATGTAGTTCTATGTAGTTCTATGTAGTTCTATGTAGTTCTATGTAGTCCTGTGTAGTCATATGGGGGACACACAGACCTTACACATCAGTCTACAGCCGAGGCGCAAATGCATACTGTTGTGTTGTGTTCTTTTGTTGTTGTTGTTGTTGTTGTTGTTGTTGTTGTTGTTGTTCTTTTCTCGAACTAATATGAACTAATTAACTAAATTGCATATTATGCAGTCACCCCTTGTCCCCCCCCCGCCACCCCGCACACACACATACACACACCCTTTCATTGAAATGGTAATACTGTACTTTTAAGCTTGGCGTTAGTGTATGGCTCTGCTTTGAGCTCTCTGCCTGGACATATGTAATATATATATATAGACATATACTGTATAATAATACCTATTATGATATTATGGCAGTGAGCCCAAGGCTGATCAACCCCCCCCCCCCCCCCCCCCCCCCCCCTTAGGAGCTCTACAGACCAACTGAGTGGGTGGAAGCTGGGGGTGGTGGGTGGTGGGTGGGATGACGAAAGACACGCACAGACTATAACATACTGCGGGCAATGCAAATACTGTCATTAATGTATCAAATCAAATTTCAAATAATGTATGAGAATAATACATGCTGCATGAATAAGGTTGGTCCACCGTCATCACAAGAGAATAATGTTGGAAATGTTTTTGGGATAATGTCTCCAAGCCATCAGAGAACCTCCCATGTTTTAAACATCATATCTAGTCAATGGAAGGCCCTGGGTGGTGATTTATGGCTTCCATCTCTCTCAGCTCTTGTGGTTCATAATGACAGATGATGGTGTTGATCATAGAGACCAGTGAAGACGTGAATATCAAAGGAGTAGTGCTGCTCCAGTACTGAATGTGCCCATGCTGTGAGTGATACACACCACCCACAGCCCTGCATCAACCACCTGGATGGAAAATTGCTTTTTTTGTTCAGCCAATGGCATCAATTCATACCCGTAGATGTGAAGGCGGTCTGTTGACAATAACATCACGTCTTATATTAGGACCTTAACAAGGAGAGGGCTAATGGCTAATGGTCTTAAAATAACACTGTTGTACACCACTGTACGTGGATGTACTGGAGCTAACAACCGTATAGACCACACCAGTCATTTGCTTCAATAAGAAGAAAAACAAAATAATGATGTAGCCGGGGCTCTCTGGAGGAGACACGCTGTAACGTCTCTGTGGACAAAGACGACGTCTTTGTTTTAAAGGTGGTTCGCATGGCGGAGCGTGAGAGACATTTCATGGTAGTCTTAAAGTAGTACTGTAGAACAGCACTGTACATGCATGTACTGTAGCTAATGTATCCTGAATGAATGAATCTTTTATTTCGAACATGATTTAAAATAATAAAAGAACAAAATAACTAATACGAAGAGTACAGGCCTATCAATGTTCGAGAGGGAGTAGGATGAAGCCTACGCTTATCATGTCCTACGCCCTATCCGTCACTCTCAAGTGAGAACAATTATACTTGTAACCAGGGAGTAGCTAAAGGACTGTAGAATTTTAGGAAGGGCTGGTTATCTAACTAACTCTGAGCTAAATCGGCAGTGTAGGAGGATAGAGGCAGGGGGCGCCAGCAACCCTTTAGACTAGCATATCACAGTTATATATATATCATATATTATAATACAAGCTATAACTCAGTTAATCACACTATAAGACAATACTTAAACCCAATACTAGATTTGCTGTTAAACTAAACAATACAGACAACTAAACACACAGCAACTGTATCAAATATGAACAAACACATTTATTTATACAAATTATATATACATCCCAATATACTCCCTCCCCGCCGGCCACACACACACTCACTCACTCACTCACACACAGTACCTGGCCTGAAAAGGCTTAGAGTCCCGGACTGAAATGAGCGCGTTGAGGCCTGGTTGGAGCTCGCATGTGACTCGAGGAAGGCAGCAGACAAGGGGGGGGAGTGACGTTGCAATTTGAAGGGAAAGGGGCGTCTTCGTAGCAAACGACGAGGTGTGAATGGCTCAGGTCCGGTGGTCCACGGTCAGCTCCGGTGGTGTCAGCGGTCGGTCGCAATCCACCTCGGAGGCGACGGCTCTGTCCGGCTTGGGTCTCGCTATGCGCCAACGTTAGCAGCCGGCGGCTAGCAAGGCTGGCTAACGGTGACACAGCTAAACTGGGCTAGCGCTGCCAACTCACCAAACTCCGAACTCCCGCGGCGATGCGGGTAGCCAGTGATTTACTATTAACACTCAGTCTCCCGTTCTCCTTGTTGACTGTTGAGATGTCTTCCGCAGCAAAGGAAACCAAATACAGAGATTCAACTATCTATCGATTCAACTAGATTCTACTAATGTTTGCCCTCTGTCACAGTTGCAAACTCAATAATCCCTCGTGTCTTCAGCTTCAGCACGGTGTGTGTCCACTGACTCCGCCCTCCTAGATCGACTTCCGTAGCTATATATACCAACCGGACATACATCAAGTCACGTACGCCAATCAAAACCACGCCCACTAATCTGGCGCTTGCACAATACTGAACAAATCTAAGACAGAACTTATACAATTACAATAACAATACATACACCTTCATGAAAACGTACATGAATAGTATGGAAAATAATTAAGGAAATAACAGGGGCAAAATAGGGCTGATTTGGGGAAACTAACTGGCTCTAAATTGTGGGCCTTCATAACAGCCGCCCCATGAAACCCTCGGTTTCATTTAACTATGGAAGGCACACTGGCTAGGCTGCTCTAGCAGCGTGAGGTATGAGGTGATAGTGTCCTTTGTAATTTGAGGGAGCTCAATCAGGCGTGCCACAGGTCGGGTGTAAGTGCGACCACCAACGTCCACGATGGCCGTCCGCACCCTTCCATCCGGACCCGGCAGGACCTTGGTCACTCTGCCTGTCTGCCAGGCGGCGCGTGGAAGGGACTGGTCGATCACCAGTACCACGGCACCTTCGGACAAGTTGTCTCTCTCCCTCGTCCACTTCTGCCTGACTTGCAGGGTCGGCAGGTAGTGCAGTATGAACTGCCTCCAAAACTGGTCCGCGAGCACCTGGCTGTGCCTCCACCATCTTCTTCCGGTGAGCTCTGCAGGGTCGTAGACTACCTGAGGCAGTGCAGAGTCTCGCCGCCCCATCAGCAAGAAGTTGGGCGTAATGGGATCCAGATCTGCTACATCACTGGAGGTATAGCCTAGGGGCCGGGAGTTCAAGATGCCCTCAATCTCTGCTAGTACAGTCTCGAGCACCTCATCGGTAGGCACCTTCTGTCCGAGAATGGTACGTAGGACGTTCTTTACTGAGCGAATCTCCCGCTCCCAGGCTCCCCCGAAGTGTGGAGCATTTGGGGGGTTGAACTCAAACTTCACTTGCTGGGAGGCGAGTCTGTCACGGGCCTCCTCAGTCATCGCAGCGTAGCTCGCCCTCAGCTCGGCCTCACCACCGACGAAGTTGGTGCCTCTGTCCGACCGGAGGGTCTTAGGGGTCCCTCGCCTGGAGGTGAACCTCTTGAAGGACATGAGGAAGCTGTCGCTTGTGAGCTGGTGCAGAACTTCAAGGTGCATTGCTCTCGTCGTCAGGCACGTGTAGATGATGCCCCACCGCTTTTCGGAGGCTCGCCGGTTTCGGACTAGGAGTGGCCCGAAACAGTCGACCCCAGTAGAGTGGAACGGAGCCTGTCTCAGTCGCAGCCGGTCCTCGGGCAGATCGGACATCATGGGCTGCGGCGGCGTGGCTCGCCACCTCTGGCAGTCCGAGCAGGACCTTTGATATCTCCGTACCGCCTCCCGTCCATGGAGTATCCAGAATCTCCGTCGTACCTCCGCGAAGACACGCTCTCCACCCGCGTGCTGCACTTTGTCATCATGGTGCTTGATGACCAATCTGGTGACCTGATGCTTAGTGGGAAGCACGATGGGATGCTTCGTGTCTAGGTCTAGATCTTGAGCGCGGCGCAGTCTGCCACCCACGCGAATGAGAACACCGTCGAGCTCTGGAGCTAAGCCGCGGAGTCTACTGTCCGAGGGGATCGGCTTCCCTTTCTCGAGACACTCCAGCTCTCGGGAGAAGGCATCCTGTTGGGCACTCTGCAGCACCAGGAGCTCCGCCACGGTGTAATCTTCGGCGCTGAGCGTAGTATCTAGGGGTAGACCGGCCTTGGAGCAGAACATCCTCTTCTGCAGCTCTTCGAGCGTCTCACACTCCTCTCCCGGAGTAGTCTCAGGGTCTACGACCTGGGTGGCTCCGCAGAACAACGTCTTACGCAGCTCTTTGTCCTCTCTGTCTTCTGCTAACGCCGGCGTGGCTGGCCACTCTGACTCCCGCTCCTGTAGGAAGTCTGGTCCCGTGTGATACAGGTGGGGCTCAGCCAGATCCTGGAGAGTTGCCCCTCTCGTGATGACGTCAGCAGGGTTCCTCTTGGTGTCTACATAACGCCAGCAGTTCACCTCAGTCAACTCCAGAATCTCTGCGACTCGGGTGCCCACGAACACCTTATACCGACATGAGCTGGACTTCAACCACTGGAGGACGGTAGTTGAGTCTGACCACATGGTGACGCTCATCAGAGGTAGCTGGAGCTCGTCGAGCAGGAACCTTCCCAGTTGCGCGCCGTTCAGGGCAGCACACAGCTCCAGTCTTGGGATGGACTGTTGCTTTTTCGGCGCCACTCGGGAACGTGCCAGGACAAACGAGACGTGGACTTCACCTCCAAGCTCTGCCGCTCTGACGTATGCCACGGACCCGTACGCCATCTCCGAGGCGTCGCAGAATACATGTAGCGTGATGACACTCCTCTCTAGGTCCGTGGAGGGAGGGAAGTAGCTCCGCTGCAGCTTGATGTGCTGGAGAGTGGGAAGTTCCTGCTCCCAGGCCTTCCACTTCTCTTCTAGGTGACGAGGCAGAGGATCGTCCCATCCTCGTTCTTGGGCCCACAGCTCCCGGACAAGCACCTTGGCCATCGTCGTGAAGGGAGCGATATATCCCAGTGGGTCGTACTGGCTCGCTAGAGTGCTGTATATTGTTCTCATCGTGACGCGTTGGGGCTTGGCAGGCTTATTGCGATAGCGTAGAGTGTCGGTCTGGAACTGCCAGATAAGTCCGAGCGTCATCTCCTGAGCATCATCTGGTGAGTGAGAGACCCAAGCCTCGCTGCTGGTCGAGGTGGCCTCCTTCGGGAGGTCTCTGATGACTTGCGGGTCGTTGCTGGCCCACTGGCAGATCTCAAATCCACCCTCCTGGAGATGAGCACGCAGGTCCTGGACTAGCTGACGGGCTTCCGTGGCTGTCTTCGAACTGTGGAGGCAGTTGTCCACGTAAAAGCTCTTATGGACGGCGTCAAACACTCCAGGAGGTGCCGTCTCCTGCGCGGCGTGAGTCTGTAGCGCATAGGTGGCGCAACAGGGGCTGCAGGTTGTCCCGAAGGGTAGCACCTCCCACTGGTAGATAGAGGGGTCGGGGTCGCTCGGGTCCTCTCTCCAGAGAAACCTCATGAGTGGCTTGTCTTCCTCCAACATCCTGACCTGGTGAAACATTCGCTTAATGTCACCACTGACTGCGATCGGCTGCTGACGGAATCGCACCAGAACTCCCAAGAGGGCTGGGGTCAAGGTTGGACCAGGGAGAAGATAGTGGTTGAGGTTGAGCTTCCCCACCTGGTAGCTACAGTTGAAGACCACTCGGTTCTTCCCGTTGTGGTGAACATTGTGGTGCGGGAGGTACCAAGACTCGGCACTCTGGTTCGCCTCGGCTGGCTCAAGCTTCTTCACCAGACCGGACTCCGTCAGTTTCTTCATCTCCGTTCTGTAAGAAGCAGCAAGGACCTCGTCCTTCCTCATACGCTTCTCAGTGCTGGTCAGACACTGTAGGACGGTTCGAGGGGATACTCGAAACTCTGGCATGGGTTCTCTTCGGAGTAGTGGTGTGACGTATCTCTTCACGCCCTGGACTTCGATACGCACTGTCTTTGCTTTAAGGAGGTCTATGGCGTAGACGTCCTCCTTTGACCGTACGTAGAGCTTCTCATTCTTGTAGGGCGCAACGTCTAGCGTCCACAGCTTCTGGACGTTGTCTAGTAGCGCCGCATTCATGGAGTCCACACTGGTGTGAAGGCAGTTGATGGTCTGCACTTCTTCGGTTCGGACATGGAGGGATGACGTAGCTCTCCCGTCTCTATCTCTCCACTCGGTAGCGCCTTGGAGGGCCCACCCAAGCGCAGTCTTAACAGCCATCGGGCAGCCTCGTGGTCCTCTCAGCGGAGGACGGAGCGACACGATCAGTGCAGCGTTGTCCGAGCCGATGAGAAGGGTTGGCTCCGCTCCTTCTATCGGATGTAGGTCTACTCGCCGTAGGTGGGAATATCTTGCGCGTAATCTCTCCAGGGGGTAGTCGTAGCGGGAGAGCGCTAGCTGGTCTGCGGTGAAGACATTCTGAAGCCGATATCTGTCCGACGGCCGCCCCGCCGGGGAGATAGAGAAGTTGATTCTCGCCCCGGTGACCTCTTTAAGGTCGCGACGTATCGTGCGCAGAGTCAGCTTCTCCTCAGTCCCTTGGAGCCCCAACTGGCGCACTGCCTCCTGGAGAAGGATGGTCCGTTCCGACCCGTCGTCTAGAACGGCGTACGTGTCGTACACAGCGTTGTTGTGGTGAAGTCGGACCTTCACCACCTTCAGTAGGACCTTGGAGCCGCTGCTCTGGGTTGGGTCTAGATAGTAGACAGGTGTTTCCTCTTCCGGTGCGCTACCGGACCTAGGGCTTCTGGTGCCCTCCGTGGACCTGGCGAGGGAGACCTCGTGTAGGATGTTGAGGTGGACCTCCTCACAGCGGTTGCACTTTCTCCTCAAGGTGCAGTTCTTAGCCAGATGGTCGCGCCCACAGTTCCAGCACCTCTTGTTCTCCTCGAGCCACCTCTGCTTGGCCTCGGTACTCAGGTTGTTGAAGTCACTGCACTCATTGAACCAGTGCTCGCTGGTGCAGTACGGACATGGCGGTGGACCTCTCCGTCCCTTTTGAGGGGGTTGAGAGGAATCCTTTCCCTCAGGTCGGGCTTTCCTCTCTCTCCGAGGCTCCTCCTCCGTGTGCAGCACTCCTACTGGGCGTCCTCTGTTCGAGCTCGGCCTGTCCCAGCGGTCTCCCTTCTCCCTCTCCTTCTTCGGCTCAGCGTAACCCATGGCGTCTACGTTGGTGTCATGCACTTCCTCCAGTAGGAACTCCGCGAAGGCAGCCATGCTCAGACCCAACTTCCCGGGGTTACGAACGCGCTGCTGTCGCCGGAACCTCTCCTGCCGGAAGCGTGGGATCTTGCGGAGCAGCCGCTCTACGTTGGAGGTGCTGTTGATCTCGCTGGCGCCAGCTGGGCCCTGCGTCTTCAGCATTCCAACCAAGGTGTGCACGCGGAGCGCGAAGTCATCCAGCGCCCGTTCATCCTTGATGGGGGCCTGCTGTTCGAGGGCTTGCAGTTCAGCAAGGGCGTGGTTCCAGGGACGACCGTAGCGGGCATCCAAGTCGGCGAGCGCTCTGGTGTAAGGTGTCGGTGCGGAGGCATGGGCCAGAACCATGTTGTGGGCTCTGGGGTTCCTCACATGCTGAAGGAGAATCGCATATTTGTAGGACTCTGAGCAGGAGTCGTCCAAGAGCGTGTCTAGGCAAATGCGTAGTTCCACATACTGGCTCCTGTCCTCGTCCTTGAAGAAGGGGAACTTGGGTCCCTCCACCTGGGGAAACATCCTGTAGTGGATGATCGGGGCTGGAGTGACGGTCTGGGTGTCCGGCCTGCATGCCTTTTGGTTCACTGGAGGACCTAGGGGTGTGCTACGCTCTTGGGGAATGGCTCCCCTCCCGGGCAGCGACGCTGGCTCCCTCTGGGCCGCGTAGCGGTCGGGTCCCTGGTCCTCTTCCTTCAAGGTGGTCAGCTGGGCCTGTAGTTGGACAGTCATGGCGGGGGTCATGGAGCCATCGGCGGGGGGTTCAGGAGATGGCACTCGAGAGGGCCGTGCGGATGATGCTCTGGAGCTACGGGCCGACGGAGCTCTGCTGATGCACACGTCGCGCATGGTCTGCATCACTTCCTCCATCTTCTCCGCGTGCAGTTGCTCTCTCGCCATCTGGAGGCGGTCGCGCTCCATCTGGAGGCGTTCACGTTCTAGCGCCTCCTGGCGCTGCCTCTCCGCCGCGCGTTCCGCCCCCTCCATCTGGAGGCGCTCGCGCTCGAACTGGATGCGTTCCCTCTCTAACGCCTCCTGGCGCTGTCTCTCCGCCGCACGTTCCCTCTCTAACGCCTCCTGGCGCTGTCTCTCCGCCGCACGTTCCGCTCCTCCCATCTGGAGGCGTTCACGCTCGAACTGGAGGCGTTCCCGCTCTAACGCCATCTCGGCCTGTTGGCGCATACATTCTGACAGCGCGGCACTACTCCCTCTGGAGTGCATGCTATCCGCCCCAGAGGCAGAACTGCCCACGGAAACCCTGGACCGGGAGGAAGCCACTGAACGGCAGGAGCTAGGTCTCGAGCGCGCCGTACTGGGAGGCAGATCGTTAAGGCTGAGGCCCTCCCTCTTCCGCCCGCAGGCGCTGTCAGACCGGGCCTCTCCTTCCTGCTCTTCCGTTTCTACGGCAAAACCCTGCTGTTCTGCCATCTCATCCTCAGGCTGGTGCTCTTTGATGGCTGTCTCGGTGCTAGCCACCCGCGCGCCGGCGGACACCTCGGCCTCTCCGACCACTGTATCCCGTGGAGTGCGCTCCTCACTACCACTCAGTGAGCTTTCGAGCTCAAGCTCATACTCTTGTAACCTCTGAGGCAACCGCGGGACTCTCTGTGGTCGTGGCTCTGGCTCAGGGGGCGGAGAAGGGGGGGTAACTGTCTTGTCTGGTTGGCTGCGCTCAGCCATGCTATCACTACACAACCTATCCGGCTCGAAGGACCAATTGTAACCAGGGAGTAGCTAAAGGACTGTAGAATTTTAGGAAGGGCTGGTTATCTAACTAACTCTGAGCTAAATCGGCAGTGTAGGAGGATAGAGGCAGGGGGCGCCAGCAACCCTTTAGACTAGCATATCACAGTTATATATATATCATATATTATAATACAAGCTATAACTCAGTTAATCACACTATAAGACAATACTTAAACCCAATACTAGATTTGCTGTTAAACTAAACAATACAGACAACTAAACACACAGCAACTGTATCAAATATGAACAAACACATTTATTTATACAAATTATATATACATCCCAATATACTCCCTCCCCGCCGGCCACACACACACTCACTCACTCACTCACACACAGTACCTGGCCTGAAAAGGCTTAGAGTCCCGGACTGAAATGAGCGCGTTGAGGCCTGGTTGGAGCTCGCATGTGACTCGAGGAAGGCAGCAGACAAGGGGGGGGAGTGACGTTGCAATTTGAAGGGAAAGGGGCGTCTTCGTAGCAAACGACGAGGTGTGAATGGCTCAGGTCCGGTGGTCCACGGTCAGCTCCGGTGGTGTCAGCGGTCGGTCGCAATCCACCTCGGAGGCGACGGCTCTGTCCGGCTTGGGTCTCGCTATGCGCCAACGTTAGCAGCCGGCGGCTAGCAAGGCTGGCTAACGGTGACACAGCTAAACTGGGCTAGCGCTGCCAACTCACCAAACTCCGAACTCCCGCGGCGATGCGGGTAGCCAGTGATTTACTATTAACACTCAGTCTCCCGTTCTCCTTGTTGACTGTTGAGATGTCTTCCGCAGCAAAGGAAACCAAATACAGAGATTCAACTATCTATCGATTCAACTAGATTCTACTAATGTTTGCCTTCTGTCACAGTTGCAAACTCAATAATCCCTCGTGTCTTCAGCTTCAGCACGGTGTGTGTCCACTGACTCCGCCCTCCTAGATCGACTTCCGTAGCTATATATACCAACCGGACATACATCAAGTCACGTACGCCAATCAAAACCACGCCCACTAATCTGGCGCTTGCACAATACTGAACAAATCTAAGACAGAACTTATACAATTACAATAACAATACATACACCTTCATGAAAACGTACATGAATAGTATGGAAAATAATTAAGGAAATAACAGGGGCAAAATAGGGCTGATTTGGGGAAACTAACTGGCTCTAAATTGTGGGCCTTCATAACAATACTTATATTATATAATCCAGTTAATTAATTCATAAATTACAGTATCAACAGTACTAATAATTTGTCATTCTTAATGTTGAAACAACACAAAATAAATAAATAACAAACATCAGTATCCACAATGTAATACAAAAGAAAAAGACTCTCAGTTACCTCCATAAGAAGGTCATTTGCTGAAATAAAAATAAATGGATACAAAATCACTTCTTCTTTCTTCTTTCAGTGGCTATGCGCCTTAAATGTGTCAGTGAAGACAACAGCCAAAATCTGTCACCATGCGAACCACCTTCAAAACAAAGACAAAGACGCATCTTTGTCCCCAGAGACATTGCAACATTGCAGAGCCCTGGAACGGCCTAAACACAGACAGAGACATTGACACATCAGTGACAACGAGACCTCTTGTCAACATTTTATGAGGCCACTTCGCCCCCAACCCCCCCCCCCCCCCCCCCCCCCCCCCACCCATCCACCACCTGTCCAGTGTGATTCACGGCCGGGCCCTTGCAGACAGAGCTGTCACTGAGGGCCACACACTCATAATGGGATTCAGGACCATTCTTCTTAATCATTGTCAATACCTCACCGCACACTTTAATTTACCAGGCCTTGCATGACACCCTCTAATGTATTTTAATAAAGTCAATATAATAAAATTCTGCATTCCGTAATTCCATTTACGGCCTGTCAGATTGAATTGATACCCTGGGTTAGAGAAGTGCAGGTTATCCCATGAACGCTCCAGCGTCCAGGGAGGGGTAGGGCTGGAGGACCAGGGGTAGGGCTGGAGTCATTAGCAGCTCTAAGTGGAAGTAAGGTGTAGTTACATATAAGCTAGGAAACACGCACACACACACACACACACACACACACTCACACTCACAGACACACTCACGCTCACACTCACACTCACACTCACACTCACACACACAGACACACACAGACACACACTCACACTCACACTCACACTCACAAGAAGAAGAAGAAGAAGAAGAAGAAGAAGGAGAAGAAGATGAACTCACACACACGCGCATACGCACATACACACACAGACACACACAGACACACACACACACGGACTCACACACAATCCACACACTCAGACATTCAATCCACATACATAGGGGAGGCTGTGGTGCAGGAGGTAGAGCCGGCGTCTAATGATCGCAAGGTTGGCAGATCAGCGGTTCGAGCCCCGGCTGACCACATGTCGAAGTGTCCTTGGGCAAGACACTGAACCCCAAATTGCTCCCAATGGTGTGTGAATGTGTGTGTGAATGGGTGAATGAGAGGCCATTGTAAAGAGCTTTGGAATAAGTCAGTTTATTTACCATTATAGGGGTCAAGCACGCACAAAGGTCTTGTCTCAGGCCCGCTAAGGGCAAACAGCTCAACAGCTCAACAGTCAAGTCCATACAATGTAGTTGTGCCACTGTACAACTCGTTATGGTTCTATTAACCCTACCCACCCTGGGAGGAGGCTCGAGTGAGGACTGAATTTAATTAACATCCATGTAACGCTACTTTGGTTGTTCTTTCAGACCCTCTTTTTTGCAGTCTGCAAAAATACCAAAAAGAAATTACATCAAATAAACTAACACCTGAGAAACACTTGCCAAAAAAACAATTGCTTTTTTCGACATTTGCATACTAATTGAAGCAGCGTGCAATTAGGAGGAGGAGAGGGCGCCCTACTCTGTGGGGAGGGTGAGGTTTAAGAACATGGGAAGTGAACCGAGAACCAACGCCGTTCTCCTCCATCCCTCAACTCACTTCAAGTCCCGTGCTGTTTGTGCACCAACGGCTGCTTCCCAAGACCCCTCAGGCTACGACAAGTGTTTACACACACGCACGCACGCACATAATCCACACACAGGCTACCACAAGCACTTACACTGTCGACACCCATTCTTCACACAACCTCATCTCTTCACACAGCCTTCTGTTACTCCACATTATACTGAACACATGAAAGACACCCTACAAGAAAAACATGCCAAGAGGTAAGAGGCCTCCATCGATATCCCCCAACAAGAGAGGAGCTATAGACGCCTCGGGAAGCATGGCAGCTTACACACTGTAGCCAGTAGAAGTCGTGAGTGTGAGCAGTCACCCTATCACTGGTTTACCCTATGGACAGATTACGACAACACACACCGTGAGAGACAGGAATACTGGAAAATGGGAAACGGAAAACACTTTTTTTCGTCTCTGATTTGCCCGCCTCCATATTGACTCTCCTTCAGGATAATTTTGTTTCTGCATCCTTTTGGGAAATTAATTAATTTGACTAAAGTGACTTAGTAATTACAGTGACATCAAGGTTAATTGCCAAATCTGTATTGCCACGGCGATGGCGCCGTCAAAATCCCCACACAATCTGTTCTCTAAACACCAGCCAGTCGACACAAGTTACGTCAGTTACCCCGGAAGACTTTGACCCAAATAAAGTTTCCCAGGCGCAGGTGCTTCGTCAATAAAACATGCTAATAGCTACTGACAGTTAGCCTCGACGACAAAGGGAGTTCAACAGATGTTCATCCATTTCAGCCATTTTCGGTGTAACTATTTAACTATTATTATATATGTTATATATTGTATGTATGTATGTTTAACTATTATTGTAGATATATTGATATATTTACAATATATATATATATATATAGTATGTACTACAATTATAAAATGATGTGCTAAAACAATGCACAATGAGAGCTTTCTGGTACAAGCAATTCAACACAATTGGGGATTTCCTGGTACAAAATGGCACCCAGTGGTGTTAACGCTAGAAAACAGCCCATATGTTGTGTATTGTGTATATGTTGTGTGTTGTGTAATTAGTGTTTTATCATGTACGTGTTATTCCTAGGTAAATACCTGGTAAATGTTGTCCTGTAAAACACCCTACCCATATACAATGATACTATCAGTTGTCAAGGCGCTCGTTGCTAGAGGCCTAGTGATTGACTGATCACTGTTTGCCGATAAGACTTTAATCATGTGGAAATGTGTGGGTGGTGATGTGGAAACTTTGTTGAGCAAAAGACAAAGTCATTGCAATAAGCCGAGATGATTATCATCATTATTTTCGGTTCTGCTTCAGAGGCAAAACAATGATAAAGATATTGTCTTCATTACCAGCCTTAATAAGATTCAGCCAGTTGTATTCATAAATAACCTAATATTATCCTTATAATACATGGTTATCGTAATGCCCATTAAAACCCACAGCACGCTACTGAATGTATAAAGCAAATTTGCAGCCTCTCTTGTTTTTGTATCCTTGAATAATCACAATCAACACTTGTGCATAATGGTTGCAGATGGAGGGATGGCTACCGTGTCCCTGTGTGTTTCTCGTTAATCAGCAGACGCTTTGATGTCTTTGTGTTTCGCTTGATGTCTTTTTTTGTTCTCTCACTCCGCTTGTCGTGAAAGTTTCTCAACAACTGAATAAACGATGTAATTCTACATGGATCTGGACAACAGACATTATGTTTCGTTTTTTTCCATTGCTCTATCGTCTTTATCCAAATGTCTTCATCCAAAGTGACTAACAACAGATACATTGTCTAAGTAAGTGAATCATCTATCCATCAGTCATCATAACAAAAAGTAATATATGCTATGACCAGGGGCCATTGGCAGTTACAATGCTCGAAGAAGGAAGAATTGTTATTATTTATTTATTTGAAAAACGTTGTTTATTTTAGTAGTTACTGTATAAACCACTTCTGCAATTCTGGGAATTCAAAGACTTTATTCACATGTGTCACAGTAGCTTACGACTCTACACTGTCACAGCAAACTAGCCGAAAGGTAGAATGTCTGTCCTGTAATTCATTAGGCTAACCACACACACATGAATGCATCATAACCCTAACCCAAAGTCTCATGATGAGGGAGAATGGCTGTCAGTGGTCTCCCTCTGCCTTTAGCCAATCAGAGAGAGACTGTGTCTGTGCCTTGGGCCAATGACAAGCCCTGATTAGCCAATTAGGCCCAGATGTGAACTCTAATGACACTCACTGGTCTGTGTCAGCCTGGTGTAAACACACACACACACACACACACACTGAGTGATCTATGTGTGTGTCAGAGCTGCTGTGTGGTGGCCGGCTCAGTGCCCTGGACCGGGGTTGACATTAGTGGACACGGGGGTGAGCGATATCACCCTGGTCCCCCAGGGGGAAGGGGGGGGAGGGAGGGATTCAGCACAGCCAGCCAGAAGCTCAGGGAAAGGTCACCGCTGCTCAGCCACGTGTGATTAATAGGACATGCATCGGAGCGTCACCGCCATTATCAATACTCCCAACCTTAGTTAAGCATCCGCGCTGGCTCTCCCTGTGAAAGAGTCACACATGGAAGGACACTAACTAATCTGAGGACACAGGGGGAGAATCTATAACAGTGTTACGGAGCGGTTTCTAATGTCATACGTGTCAGCAACACTGTAGTCAATGTACAGAGCTGAAATAGTATGGTTTAGCGTCCTGGATTATGAGAAAAGCGTCAACGTGGAAATCCCTGCCAGGTCATAGGTGAGATTTAAAGTTATGGTGCTCAATGGAATTTCCTGTCTTTTGTCGGCTTTGTTCAAATCAAACTTGAAGCATCGTTTTTGTTGTTGTTGTTGTGTTTTTGCATTCTAATATGAGTTACGTTTCATTATATCTGTTTAAAATAACTGTTCTGACTCATTCAGGTGCTATTCATTCCAGTGGCTGATAGCGACCAAATCCGGGAGTGACCGTTGGAGAACGCAAGCACCAACACAGTCTGAATGACGTGGTATTTGAGAAGGAATGCTTGTTTTGTTTGTCACATGCCACTATTATTACTATTAGACATGTTGAATTGCGTCACCCGTTATGCCAAGAAAATCCATAAGCATATCTCCACTGCCACAAATATCATCTAGGCCTGAGGAGACGATCCTTACGAACTGATTTTGACTTCAAAGCACCTGGAACAGTTCCAAAAAATACAGCAACAACAACGACGACAACACCAGGAAACCCAGCCCAACACCCTCCTGTATGAGATGGTAAAAACACTTGGTAGCAGAGCACTAATCAATTAGCGTCTTCGTGTTCGCTGTAACTAATAGCCCCCCTTAATCCAGATTAAATATGTTTGATACAAGTTGGCCATGACGCAGGACAGTTAAGTTAATTAAGGCGATAAATCGTTGAGAGAGGAAGAGGGCGAGAGATGGAATGAAAAGAGAGAGAGAGAGAGAGAGAGCATGAGATGGAATGGGGGACAGATAAGAGATACAAGCAGAGATAAGTAGAGAGAGAGACAAGAGAGAGAGAGAGAAAGAGAGAGAGAGAGAAAGAGAAAGAGGGGAGAGAGAGAGAGACATATGTGTATATATGTATACTGTATAGTGCAAGAGAGATGAGAGATGTGTGTATGCGTGTGTATGCGTGTGTATGCGTGTGTGCGTGTGCATGTGCGTGCGTGTGCGTGTGTATGTGTGTGCGTGTGTATGCGTGTGTGTGTGTGTGTGTGCGTGCGTGTGCGTGCGTGTGTATGCGTGTGTGTGTGCGTGCGTGTGCATGTGCGTGTGCTTGTGTATGCGTGTGCGTGTATGCGTGAGTGTGTGTGTGCGTGTGTATGCGTGTATGTGTGTATGTGTGTGTGTATGTGTGTGTGTGCGTGTGCGTGTGCGTGTGTGTGTGTGTGTGTGCGTGTGCGTGTGCGCGTGTGCGTGTGGGGATGGACGTGGGCGAGAGGGTTGAGCTGTTTTCAGCCGCGCCCGGGGCCGTCCAGCTGGCACAGCTCGTCCCAGTCTAGCCCCAGTGCATCTGGCAGAAGCTACTCTTCACAGCTCCCTCACATTAAGGCCCGCGTACGTCCCCTCTTTTCATCCCCACATCCCTCCCTCTCTCACGCTCATGAATAGTACATTAACATAAGCCCTGAAAGATTACCCAATTTTTATTTTTTCACTCCTGAAGTACACTCTCTCTCTCGGCAGCTTTGAACTCTAATTTTAACTATCTTACCTCTGACACGCATGACACCCTGGCTGTCCACAGGCATATCCCCCTGCGGATAGTTGCACTGTAGGCGTCAGCAAATTCTACGGTAAGTCTGTAAGGCTCTGGAAGCCTGTTCTTAGGTTGACTTTGTCGTACTCCTCGCGGTACAATGTTTACAGTCAATTCTGTCCTCAGTAGCCCATTATGTTGTGGTCCTCTGTGGCTCAGTCGGTAGGGCATAGTGCTAACAACGCTTACATTTTGGGTTTGATCCCCACTGGGAGTATATGAAGAATGTATGCCCTCACTGCAATGCAAGTCGCTTTGGATAAAAGCGTCAGCTAAATGTCATATATTATACTAGAAATAGAGTGTGTCACAGCTTCACACAGGTACTGTTCAAACACCACACCGAGGGAGGTTGATGCAGGTTATCCTTGGTGGACGGGGCTCATTGTAATGCATGAAATTATTTAAAACCTGTTCCTCATCTGTTTGATACCGTTCCTCATTCTTTTGTGTGTGTGTGTGTGTGTGTGTGTGTGTGTGTGTGTGTGCGTGTGTGTGGGGGCACTTGGTGAAGTACTGTTAGCCTAGCTGCCCCAACAGCTAATAAAACTCCAGAGCTCTCTGTCACCCTGAGGTAGGCTGTATTCTCCACTGTCATTTCAGCCCCAGAACCAGTGCTCTGATTTAGGGGTGGCAGTACAACGAAGACTTTTATGACGGAGGTAAACATTAGTGTTGAGAGTGAGATTCACAGCTCGAGCCGAGTCTCGCTGTAAACTGTGTTTGGATGGCCGCCTGCAGAGATGTGCCGGGTATCTGGGAGAGACAGAAAGAGAGAGAGAGACAGAAAGAGAGAGAGAGAGACAGAAAGAGAAAGAGAGAGAGACAGAGAAAGACAGAGAAAGAGAGAGAGAGAGAGAGAGAGAGAGAGCAGACACACCTCACTCAAACCTCACCACACCTCTGTGAGTGTTACAGTCAGCGTATGGCCGCACGCACCTACGCACGCACGCACACACACACGTGTTTGCCTGTTTGTCTGTTTATCGGTCGACCTTGAATCCAAGCCACTGGATACTTGTCACACGTGTCTGATACTATGACCCCATTCCATTCCATGCATTACAATGAGCCCGTCCTCTACCTCCACTACCCTCCCCTGGTGTGACACTTTAACTGTAAAGTAATGACCGAAAAGAAAGGCATCATGATCATGACTTGTACTGTACAGTAACACTACAGCTTCACGGTGCTTGGAGACAGCAGTGGCAACCCTGCAGGAGCCGGACGTGAGATTCACCACATCTCAGAGCACAAGACAGAGCACTTTAGCGTAAACGACATCTTATTTCCTCCCCTGTGGATGGTTTCCTGTCAGAGCCATCAGGTGGCAGTTAGCGTGACAGCGCTACAGCAGAGTGGATGGGCGGGGTCACGTTATCAGCACCTCGCCAGATAGCCCCCCCCCCCCCACACCTCCATTTATCACTCACACTGACCTGGGTGCAACCACCACCCCCCCACACACACACACACCCAACCGCTCTCCGCCCCATCACCGCTTCAATGACTCCATGTCGTTGAAGGTGAAAGGTTTTCAAATTACATCGTCAGGAATGGCCACTTCCCCCGCAAAGCCCCCCTATCCTATTTAATAGCTGTCATAATGTCTATGAGGCAGCTTTTGATGTGTCTGGATATGAAAGACAAAGGCTTTCTCTACGACTCGTTGGGATGAAGGAGAGACAAAGAGAGGAGATTGAGCATTATATATAGCAGCAGATTAATAACACTGATAGAACGTGTTTTATTAATATGGTGTGTACTGTGCATCCACAATTTGAACTCCAGCTGTCAACATTAGCATTATTGACTATTAACTATTTACAAAGAATAGTTTATTCATAATCATGATTAGTTTGAATAATTTAATGTATGTGTAATGAGAGAGAAACGCAGCTAATCTGTTTTCAGAACGTGGAGAACAGTAATTATGTTTATATGTGTTAGATCAACAACACAATAAAAGTTTATTTTCAAGGCAAACCAAAGCACTTTATCATGACCTCAAAATGTGCAAACGATACAGTAAAACAGGTCCCATGGGTATTAATTATAACAAATCTTTTTATAGTCTAACCTCTAAAGATTACTTTCTCTGTAATTTTAATGATCATCTTTATTATAATTATTATAATATATATACACGTATATATATATATATTAATAATAATAATAATAACAATAATAATAATAATAATAATGATAACATAACAATAATAATAATAATTAATCATAATAATACGATTTTAAAGTAATTAGTGATAATTAGTGATAATCCACTCAAAGCCTGATGGGCTGTTGTTTGAAGAATTACAGTAGCGTGCTTATGTACTCCCTAGACAGGATTACAGCTGTACTTAGTACCATGTTTTGGAAGCCAAAAACATACCCATAGGCTATTGTCAAACATAGCATGTCAAACATAGCATCAAAAATCTAAACGGCGGGCCAACATCTTGGGCAAAAATTGCCATAAAATCCTGAGATTTTAGAACAACCCTCTCTTATGCGCACACTCTTGAGGGTATCAGCAGCCTAAGCAGGTTGTCATGCAGTGGGACAGATCATTCTTGTTAATATGTTTAGCAGGCTGATGTCCTGCCTCCCATCATAGGAAGGCCAGTGCATGTCCATTCACTCATTCCCAACAATCACAAACGACCTTAAGGGTGACAACAAGGACGATAGCAATGGATTACACGTCAATTTGCCTGCATAACTGAATCATGTACTTAGAAGATGAATGAGTTTTCAAACCAGCTGCGACAAGTGGTGTGTGTGTGTTCATTTAAAGTTAGATTAATGTATTTAACAGGCCCAACGCCAGGCAGACGTGCCTGAATTCCAGCAAAGCCTCTAATTCGTATAAATCACAGCTAAAGGAGACCAGTTCTGACACCCATCATCACTGACACACAAACACAATTATTCATGAAATCCTGCCTGCTCCTGCTTCCCACTCAAAGTTGGAGGAGGAGGACAATAGTTAGGTTTTCCGAGACGTTTCGAGGAACGCAGCGAACGTGATGGTGATTTATGTCTCAGCATATCCGTCCATCAGTCTGTTTATAATGTATATAATAGAAGCAGCAGGGTTGTCAGTCTTGGCAACGACTGTCAATGTGATTTATGTCATCTGAAAGTGTCAAGGATGCCCCATCAATCTGACATACCGTAGACAACGGTGCTGTGGACGCTTTTAAATGGAGAGTAGTTAATCTGAGACGCTGGTATTGAACAAGCCTGGAAAGGTAGTCTGGAAACCTAACCTTGTGAAACCCTTCCAGCTGATGATCAATACAGTATTAGTAGTAGTATATTAGATGTGTCATCACGGTGTGTGTGTGTGTGTGTGTGTGTGTGTGTGTGTGTGTGTGTGTGTGGTCGGGGGGAGAATGTGTGTGTCTGTGGGTGCATGTGTGTGTGTGTGTGTGTGTGTGTATGTCTCTCTGTATAGGTGTGTGTATATGTGATTGGGGGGGGGGTATGTGTGTGTCTGTGGGTGCGTGGGTGCAGGTGTGTGTGTGTCTCTCTCTCTATAAGCATGTGTATATATGTGATTGGGGGGGGTATGTGTGTCTCTGTGGGTGCGTGTATGCAGGTGTGTGTGTGTGTGTGTGTCTCTCTCTCTCTATAAGCGTGTGTGTATGTGAGTGGGGTGTGTTTGTGTGTGTGTGCGTATGTCTCTCTCTATAAGCGTGTGTATATGTGAGTGGGGGTGTGTGTGTGTGTGTGTGTGTATGTCTCTATAAGCGTGTGTATATGTGAGTGTGTGTGTGTGTGTGTGTGTGTATGTCTCTATAAACATGTGTATATGTGAGTGGTGTGTGTGTGTGTGTGTGTGTGTGTATGTCTCTATAAACATGTGTATATGTGAGGTGTGTGTGTGTGTGTGTGAGTGTCTTGGGGACCATAGAAGGAGAGACCCCCGCTCTTGTATATCTGCATGACCACTTATCAGCTTAATATGCGTCTCTCCCACATTCTTCTGCCCCGGTGAACAATGATTCGGCGGTTAATTCCAGCGGGCTGCAACAAAGCTCGCCTGACGCGGCATCATGGCATCTCTGGCGGTTAATGTGATGTCTCTTTCTGTTACCGCAGCAAGCCTGTTCTCTTGGAACTTTTTGGAAGCTCAAAAACATCATTACGGCTGAGAAAAAAAAACACTTTCTTATTCATTTGAGCATTTGGTCCACACATCCAATCCATTTAGAGCAGACAAATTGATTCAATTTTCCCTGTTTGTATCGTGCCAAATTCCATGGCCCCTTAACTGTGAAACAACATTGTTATCGAGTGGGTTTTTTCCCCCCCTTTTTTTTGTATGTTATTATTGTACTTGGTGATGTGAACATCAAGAGACCTTCGCCTTTCCTTGCAATCAAATGTAGATACACTGTATAACCAGGGTGATGAAGGCATCGAGAGAAAAAGATTAATGAAAGTAGAAAAGTGAGCGTCTTGGGAGAGAGAAGCCAAAGCATTCATCTATTTATCAAATGCAGCGTGATTGTTTTGTAGCTAAATGCTATGTTTTTTTTCACAGGAGATTATCAACGGTCTGCTGGATTTGTCATTACGAGAGACACTACCAGAGGGGAGCTTTGGGACACATGGGAATCCACGTTCACAGCAGCACTGACTTTATTTAAGGAAAAGTCAACAATTTGAGGGCGGAACCGTGCTATTCTAAAGTGGTACTCCTGTGGTGATTTTTCGGTGAAGTGGACCATCACTGGAGACATAAGCGTTGTGTCACTGACAGGATAATGGAGATATCTGGCCCTCAAACTTGATCCCGTCACATCAGAATCAGAATCAGAACTGCTTTTATTACATCCAATGTACAGGTACACAAGAGTACAATTCTTAGGCTTAGGTTCTTCGACATTGGCATTGCAGCAGGATACAAAATCCACAATAATAGAATAAAATAAAATAAGAAAGGTATATTAAAAAAGAAGAACCAGTCGTACTGCAGTACAACATTAGTGCAAAATGCTGTCCAGGTTACAATGAGATGAAATGCAATATCATACAGTATGCAATATAGTACAGATAATGATACAGTACAGGAAGTTCAAGTAGTAGTCAGGTAGTGCATAATGCTGTACAGGTTACAATGAGATGAAATGCAATATCATACAATGCCAATAAATAGACTAGTAGAGACAATAGACTAATAAATAAATAAATTGACTAGTGTTTATTATGTTTTGTTTTCCCCATTATCACAGAAACAGAGACAGTGTGGGAAACTGCACAGGCTACAATATTTATTTACAACAATGTGTTTTCAGCAATATTAGCGACTGGTCACGTTGGCCATGTTGCTTGTACTAGTACACATCTCAGACAATAGCTGATATAGCTTTATTTACAAGTCTCCTATGGATCTTGCAATACAAACTCACTATGTTTATCCCCAGACAGCTACGTTCTCATGGTATTCTTTGATTATGATGAATTCACCACCAGAACAGCCATGTATAAGCCATATATTTGCACTCCATCAAATGTCAGGATCCTCCTTTCATGACTTTTCCTAGATATGTGCGTTCTACCACCCAGTATCCTTACATTTTCAAAATCACATCGGGATAAGCTAATATAAAGCTATTTTGCAGTTTTTCTGTGTAGGAAGCAGGCCAATTTACAAGCGGCCAACTAGTGGTTGTTGTGTGTAAATAGCAGCTTGAGCATTGTAAAGAGGGGGTTTGACCACCCCATTTGACCACCGAGGCGGCTCTTTTAGTGATTGAAAAGGGCACGAATGTTCTAGTGTTAACCAATATTTACATTACGAAAATGTTTTACTTTCATGTTCATAAACTCACTTCCCATGAAGGTATTTAAGTGCATACTCACAATATTTCTCAAGCTCTTTGATGTGAAGCTCTTTGATGGCACAGTTGGTAGTGCATGAGCTCTAACAACTCTTAGGGTGGTGATTAAATTCCTGCTGGGACCATATATAGTTGCTTTGGATAAAAGCTAAATGTTTCTCAAGCTCTTTGATGAGATGTCTCTCACCTTGCTACTGGGCCACATGTCTCCTCTTATAGGGCTTCCACACCGGCAAGGCTCCGAGCCGGTTCTGGTTCCCGAACCTAATCTTGAACCGGCCGGCGTGTTCAGACCAAAAATTATTCGGTTCGGAACCGGTTCGCAGCAGGAACCAGAAAACCGGAAGAATACAAAATGGAATCTAATCTAAATCTAATCATTAGTGATTTAAAAAATGATCAAAAGTTTCATCATTCTCTCTATCTTTCTCACATGCTCAGCAAACACACACACACACACACACACACACACACACACACACACACACGCAAACGCGAACTTCGTAAGCCATTTCTATTCTAGTAACAGAGCAGCTGACTAGTAAGAGAATGTGTTTATTTATTTTTTTCATACAAAATTATTTCAGATACTGTAGTGGAAGATATTATCCTCATTTCCAATGAAGCAGCCGCCATCTTGTTGTGACATTTTAGTTTATCCCGCCTCTTCGTCACCCAATGTTGATGATGTCGTGGTTCCGCTTAAACTGGTATGAACGCGGGCTGGTTCACCCGAAAGCACCAAGGTTCTGAGTCTCCAGAATGGGAACCGGAATCGGCATGGAGCCTTGCCGGTGTGAAAGCCCTGTGAGTTACACTTCACCAGCCCAGACTTCCTGAGCCATTTGAAGGGGTGTGGAGAAACCAAAATCAATAGACTTCAGGTTAATAGCGCTGGTGTTTTTGTGAGCCAGCGCATCAACTATTAATTAGGCGGTGGTTAGAGTCAGCTGGTGAGAATTAATCACAGCCCGGGGACGACGTTGTCCTTGTGCTGTTCCACCGAGATACAGCCGGGCCTAGGGCGTGAAGGAGAGAAGGAGAGAAGGAGGAAGGAGAGAGAGAGAGAGAGAGAGAGAGAGAGAGAGAGAGAGAGAGAGAGAGAGAGAGAGAGAGAGAGAGAGAGAGAGAGAGAGAGAGAGAGAGAGAGAGAGAGAGAGAGAGAGAGAGAGAGAGAGAGAGAGAGAGAGAGAGAGAGAGAGAGAGAGAGAGAGAGAGAGAGAGAGAGAGAGAGAGAGAGAGAGAGAGAGAGAGAGAGAGAGAGAGAGAGAGAGAGAGAGAGAGCATGAGAAAAAGGAGAGAGGAGGAAGGAGAAAAAGAGAGAGAGAGAGAACATGAGAAAAAGGAGGGAGGAGAAAGGAGAAAGAAAGAGAGATAGAAAAAGAAGAGAGGAGGAAGGAGATAGAGAGAGATGTAATGTAGTGTAGGAGAGAGAGGTTAGGAAAGTAGCAAAGTTTAAAACTCAAAATAGGCTTTAGTTGACCTATCGGCTTTCAGCTCTCCTTACAGATCTCTGTCTCTGTCCCCTGCCAGTCTATCATTAGTCGGACATCAAAAAGAGAGAATATTTGTCTTCTTTGTTGAGGGGTGGGCCATGTCTCTGAAAGATCTGATTTGGATTACATCACAGTGTTGAGGAAGCTACTCTGAAGATGTACTGGTATTTAACTTTTACCAATGACTATAGAAGGGAAGATGTTACACCAAAGCTACCCTTTATATAGTCTGAAATATAGTCTGTTGAACTAAAGCTACATAAAAGTATATTGAAACTACTTTGTCCAACATGTGACAGTCAGACAGACAGTCAGTGAAAGATGACTAGTGACAGAAACAGAACACCCGAAACCCTCTGAAATCACTGAGAAAGACAAGAACTGATGAGGTGGAGCAAAGTGAGGAGACAGGAAGCAGTGAGGGTATAAATAGCAGGAGCATCTGAAGTTCAAGGGCTGGAATAATAGTTTAATTCATTTTTTTTATTTTTTGGGGGGGGGGAAACATAGTGAGTAGTGACAGTAGCTCACCACACTGCTACATGGCAATAAAGTAGTTCACTACTGAAAACACTACTAGGATTTGAATTTTTTGTTAGCTACAGCAAAAATGTATTTAAACTAATACGGTTAGGGTTAGTTAGTTAGTTAGTTAGTTAGTTAGTTAGTTATGTATGTAGTGTATCCCCAACACTGCATGGTTGTCTTTCCATAAATATTGTTATTGTTGTTTACGCCTCATTTTTCAAATATGATGATTGGAGTTCACATCTTCAACACTTTAGCATTTCAAAGCAGTGTGAACACCGAGCATATTGAATTTCAAGTGGGTATAGTCTCTCTCTGTGTGGCTCCACTTTTTGGCATTATTACAAAGTGTTTATGTTGACTACTGAAAGAGGATGGCATAACACTTCACAGGGAAAATTGATTATTGGCTTTTCCCTTGTTTTTGGATACATTCCACTTTCAAGGTTGAGAGATGTTTAAAAAGTTCTATCTGATAACTTATTTTTCGAAACAGTTTTTGTGTTTCACAAATCTTTGAAGCAATGTCTTTAATGCAAATTACACAACGCGTTGTTGATACATATGAGGGGAGGAGGCGTACATGAAAGCTCCCGATGAAATCATGTCTCTTAAATAACTTTACCCCTAAGGATAAGAAAAGCACAATCTACCCCAAATAAACATGATCGCTGAATTCAGGCAGCACCGACATTAAAACCGCTGAAGAAAGGATACACGTCAAATACAACATCTCTCGTTGCCATTCAAAACAGTCTGCATTACAAATGCTTCTAAGCCCTCTCAAACACAATTATTCTGTTTATTTCTTCATGCAAAGCTGAAAGGATGACACAGGCCTCAACGGTAACGTGGTTGCCCTTGCATACGTGCGTGTGCAGACGTGAAATGTAGGTCAAGGGATTTGGTTATTTTTGTAAACAGAATAACTATAACTTTTAGCAGACAAACACAAAACAGTGACTATCGCATCAGAACTGACATAGTAAGCATTGTGAATGTCTACAGTATGAATGCAGCAGAGCATGTATTAGCTCCTAGGTAAAGTCTAGTTCAATCTTCGAGCAAAGTGTCAAGACCCTGGTGCTTGCATACCAGGCAGCTAAAGGGACAGCCCCTGCCTACCTGAAGGAAATGGTAACCCCCCAAACCCCTGCCCGCTCACTCCGCTCCTCCACCTCGGCTGGCCGACTGGCCCCACCTCCTCTACACAGCAGTCGGGCAGCCCGATCACGTCTCTTCACAACACTGGCTCCCCGCTGGTGGAATGAGCTCCCCACGGCCGTCAGAACGGCTGAGTCACTACCCATCTTCCGTCGTAGACTGAAGACCCATCTCTTCAGGTTACATCTTAACTGCTCCTCCTGAGACATCTTCTGACCCTCACCACTACGTCTCCTAAAGACACCCGCTTTCCCCTCTACTGTGTCCCTAAGAACTTCTATTGCCCCCCTTGTACTGTTTCTCAGTTTCTCCAGAAAAAAAAAAAGTTGTAGTAGAAGGCGATAGGGAGAAGGTTTTTTCTTCTATCAGTGGCCCCGGGCCCGAGCTAGATTACTCTTCCTGCAACGAATGGTGGACTGCTGATTCACATGCTTAGTATTCAAATGTATTGATTGTAAGTCGCTTTGGAATAAGGCGTCTGCTAAATGCCAAAAATGTAAAAATGTAAATGTAAGATGTTGAACCCATTGGTTTCATTTTACAGCTACCGTGCTGATCCTAGCAGCAAAACAATAATAATATTATGTACCTTTTTTTTTTTTTAAAGAAGAAGAAGAAAACATTCATACTGCAGTGCGTGTACTTCATTTTAAAAATTAGATTATATGGTTTTAGATTAGATCAACTTTATTCATCCCCCCTAGGGGGGAAACTGGGGTAACCACCACCGCACCAAAAACAGGACAATTTGATTTACAATATCTCACCCAGAGACCAAACCAGTTCATACTTGCTTATAATATTAATCTGCATATTTATGGTGCATTAACTTCAAGATTCAAGATGCTAACAGGAAGATCAGATTCATTCTGGAAGGGTATGAGAGGTAGCGTATATACGCTGCATACAGTAGGCTAGGCTATATACGTTTTATTAGTTAAGTGAAACTCAATCGTATGATTTATTATATCTGGCTGTCATGCATATCGTAGGTGCGTGCTACACAGCTGACGGCAGATGGGGTGAGTCATTACCTTCAGACCTAGGAAAACGTGACCCATTTCACTTCAGATGAACCCACCGATTTAGATCATTAAACATATGTAGGTTGTAAGGGCGTTCTCCTTCTGCTATGATGAACATGCATAGGATCCCTCGTTAGGCATCGGAGCTCCTGGGAGACAACGGCCGTAACTCGTGACGGGAGAGTCAGAGGGTCCAAGAACCAGAGGGAGTTCTCCTCTCCAACATCCCACAATGTCCCATTATTCCCATGTGATTTACTCCCTTGAAGGTCGTTCCAAATCACCTCCCTCGCCCCGTATAAAAAAAGCGACAAATTCAGACCCGATGCATGCACAACAGTAAAAAGTGACATTGGGCGCGGGGGTGATGGGGTGGGGAATAAGGCTGGAAAAATATTTTCGCCTTAATGGAGCCGTCAACAATCACTTTCAGAGGAGAGGGACTCCGCAGAGAAGGGGACATCATTACCATAGGCATTACAGGGTAGCCGCGGACATCCAGGCCATCAAAAATGATCATCTCATAAATTCCACACTCTGTATAATAGGCCTGTCACTCTGAAGGCTGTGAAGAAAAATAATGCCCTGCAGATTTTTCTTTTTTTATCTTCTGTAGGGCTACTGCTGATTACCACTAAATAGGCTTGGGCTTGTTTATCTAATGGGCTCCGTCGACATGTCCAGAACCGCGGCTTTTCATAGTCACACTGTCCGAATCCATATGTCCCTTTCAATCACACAATCTCATTAATTCAATGGATTTGACGAACTATTATTTATTCACTATGAAGCAATCACTTGCTCAGATAAACATTGAGGTTGCTGTGCATACCGCAGGAGTGTGAGAGACAACGAACCAACTCGCTAATGTCAGCGATATCTAACCACTACTTAATCATCCATCTCTTGACCAAGTCCCCCGACACAAAATAATGACTCACACACACACACACACACACACACACACACACACACACACGCACACACACACGCACGCGCACACACACACACTCACACACACACACACACACACACACACACACACACACACACACACACACACACACACACACACACACACACACACACAAGGAAGGAATAACAATCAGTCATTAATGCAGAATGAAACATGGATAAATGCCTGATTGTGTATGAGGGCCAACAACCTCCTTTTAAAAGGTCACAGATGGTGTCGTCTAAACCCTCAAAACATGGTGTCTAGACGTTGTTTTGGGGAAATATAATTTGGGGTACGAATCTGACAGCAGGCTACTCCCCTCGCTAATTGCCTGATTAGTGTTGTTAAGTCTCGTTAAGGTTAAAGACCTTTTCAAAGCCAAATTCCTGCCTAATTGGTATAATAATTGCCCCCAATAAACGATGGGGGCTTGTCTCCTTGTCTCTGTTACGTTGAACCCCTAGGAAGCTGGTCAGTATGATTTTTGCTGTACAGAAAGTGCTCTGCATTTAGTAAAACAATTACATGCTAATGGTGATTGCATACCGATAATAACCTAGGAGTTAATTTGTTTCTTTGGGACTCATTTTAACAAGCTCCGCCAGGCACCCACTGTAACAGCCATGAGATTGGGCTTTGGTCGCCTACTTGTTGAATCTGTTCACGCTTGAGTGTTCAACCAACAAATAAATGCCACAGCCACCAAGTTAAGATTATGCAACGTTCATTTTCATGAAGTATAGAGCATTAGGGTGAGTCATGTGACCAAGGCTATTCTTCTTGTACCATGAAAACCTGTGCCCGCACACGTACGTACGTTCCTTTGGAAAACAACACATGTCTCATTAAACAGTGTGAGTGGTCCATCAACACATCTGCTTGTCCATCATCTCTCCATGATGCTATGATTACAAAATGGCTGCCGAACGCAGCGAAGCAATTCATTTCCTACGGAAAAGGGAGATGAATGGCTAAAGAGTGGGTGTTTCAATGAGAGCTGGCTGGCTGGCAGGGACTGGTGGGAGCAGATGTAATGAGCAGCTTGAAAGCCTGGGAGCCATGGACACCAGGTACAGCGCAGCTAGCTGTGTAGCGTAGCCCAGCTTACCCACAGAGAAGGCAAAACACAGTACACTAGCAACGCGTTGGTTGTTCATTGTTTGAGTCTTTTGTTTGTTTGTTGACAAAAACGTCAGAATCACAAATGGCTTTGTGTGTGAATTTCTCTATCCCCTCCCTGTTGTATGCCAGCGTAGGGATCAGATAACTCCGTAGATGGAGAAAAAGATAAACTTATAACGCATTAAAAATGGCCTGGAATATGTTAAAAGAGAAAGAGCGAGGGGGAGATGAATAAGGTGTTTACTCTCACTGTTTGGGACTCCCACGTGCGCTGTATTCTTCTTGGAATATGGATAAAAGAGCATTCCTACTGTAGATGCAGAGCACACACGGTCTAACTGAGACGGTGATCTTTGTAAAAGGTCATTTAGACCATTTGTCTCCTCCTGAAGTCTTCTCACAGAGACAACAACAAACACAACAGAGGACTTTGCCTACGGCCTTGCACGTTTCATAACCAGTGCAGCGACGGCGGCCAATTTCTCAGAAAATAGTTATTTCAGGGCTCGGGTCCTGGTGAGTAATAGGGTTTTGTCGACAGTGTCACAGAGTGAGGACCTTTGTGACTGCTACGCCAACTCATACCCTGCCAACGCACGCACGCACGCACGCACACACACACACACACGCCCACACACAGAAGCACGCACACACACACACGCCCACACACAGAAGCACGCACACACACACCCCCACACACACACACACACACACACACACACACAGACACGCATGCACACACAAACAAACACACCAAACACACACCGACTCTGTTTACTTGCTATTATGACAAACGAGAGCTGATTTATACCCAGAGTGCACAGGGACACTGCAGTCATTACCACTCCCTGTTAAAAAATGGCCAACAATTAGCCATTGTCCACAAGGCCATTCCAAACACCTGTGCCCGACGCTGCAGGCGTACGAAAAACTAAGTTGTAACCATTTTCAAAATTAGGGTGTACAGCATCAGCCAAATAAGACTGATTCCTGGCAAAAGAGAAAAAACACAGCAAATGCCACAACTAATGACATTGCCCATAAAATAAGTAAAATGACCGAACCAGTTGAGGATTGGAGTTTCCCTGTCAATGTTTTTTTTTAAATATATTTCTGTGCACGTGCTAGTTTATATGGAAAATGTGGTGTTTTGTAAGCACATTTTATACAATTGTACATCATTTTCAGAAACATGTTTAAAAAGCACTTCACTTGACACAGAGCACGACAACACTGGGTCAAAAAACCCTCCTATCCTCAAGTAAATGTAGTGCCATGTATACTACCAGGGCACTGTGACACGGTCTAGTCTTTTGGTCCACATATCAGTAACCAAACAAAATGTTCAGACTTTTCTTTTGAAACACAGAACTACATTTCAACATTGTTGAGAATCACAACACAAACAAACAAACAAAATAAACACGGTGCAGCAGCTTTCAGTCACGCTGCTGCATGCTCCTGGAACAAACTCCCTGAAGAAATCAAACAGGCCCAAACCCTTAAAATATTTAAATCTAAGCTAAAGCTAAAAATGTTTTGCATCAGTTATGATTAAACACAAACACTTATTTCAATGTCTTTTCTCCATTAACTATTGTCTTATTAAATGTTTTATCTATTTACTTCTTATATTTACTTTTATTCATTGTCATTTTTATTTTCTTACTATGCTCCTCTTGCTGTATTTTTAAATAATGTATGTAAAGCACTTTGAATTGCCCCTGTTGTATGAAATGTGCTATACAAATAAACCTTGCCTTGCTGTGCCTTGCCTTGCCACAAACTCGCTAGTCAAGCCAAAAGTCTGCAACGCAATAGATTGGGTGAGTAATCCCCACTGCTACATAGTTGACTATAACACTACATTACAATGTTAGCAGGCTCACAAAACAAGCTGTGTTAGTTGACTAGCGATGTGTCATTGATTTTCAACAACGCGGAAATGTATTCACATTTTTCGAAAGAAAAGTCAGATTGTTACATTAGATCCTGATATGAGGACCAAAGCATTAGAAAGTGTCACATATTTCATTTGGAGAGAGTCGTGTTGAGCGATTTAGATCGAGCAAGTGTTCGATTGTTTCAATGTGCCTGCAACCAGTTTCGCTGATACAATTGCTGACTGTAGCATAGGTACAGAGGTCCATTTCGAAAGGAGGCTAACACAATAAATGCATTATTATTATTATTATTAAAGCAACTTATATTGCAGTGAGTGCATACATTTTTCAGTATATAGTCCCAGCGGGAAATGAACTCACAACCTAAGCTTTGTTAGCGCCATGCTCTATCAACTGAGCCACAGAGGACCAAGAGTAAGGACTAGATAGGTAACACTAGCTGTAACACTACCTATACTAATCTAAAGGACTACTGCTGACAATTAGGTGTGTCTTATTAGCCATAATGATTGTTGCAGAGCATACCAAGTAATGTCAAGAAAAGCCACCCAAGTTCTTAAGCTCCCCTGCCATAGCCTATCCCAATAACTATCCCATATTTGATGAATTCAAAGCATTTTAAGACATCACCGCACACAACACACATATGCAAATGCCCGCATAGTTAGCTGTGGGCCGCACAGGCTGGATTTTTCGATTCACTTTCAAGACAAGACGCTATGCGCTAATAGAGAGGCTACTGTAACACACCCAGCTATAGTCTAGCTAAGTTTTTTCTGTGAGGGCCACATCATGTTTCCTTTCTGTGATGGGGACCCCTGGTCTAAACATTGAACAGGCTTTGATTCAGTGCGCAGCAGCATATCATTAATTACACATGGAAACACATAGCAGTGAACCAATCAGAGGTTGTTTTTTTTGTGTGTGTGTGTGTGTGGGGACGGGGGACGGGGAACATAAGGCGAGTCAATTGATTCGAATTACTAGTAGTAGTATTACTATTGACAAACAGGTCTCCAGAAGGCAGGCAGTGACAAACGGAGGGTTCCTGTTAGGATATATATTTTTCAAAGGTCCTACTGTTCATTCTCTAGCAACAGCTGCTTAGTAATGATGTTACATATCTGATCAGTTTTCCTGTTTTAATATGCACATTATCAGTATTCTATCCTAAGAACACATACGACCCATTGTAAGTTACTGTCTGGGAACGCGTCTGATGGCCATGAATCCAGGTGCTGTAAGAACGATAAGAAACTCTCACGTCTAACACAAGACAACACTCCATTCATAGTTTTAGAACATTCCAATCTTCAGCTCTTACATCATAGTGGCCAAAAGGGGAAGGACTCTGAGTTTCATGAAAATATATACTGTATGTAATGATTTGAACACTTAGACAGACCTTTCCTCTGAGACCGCCTCAGGTTAAGGTGCTACTCTGTACTCTACGTGTGATCTTCAATAAATATACCACTTGTGCAATAGAAAACATCTCTCCTCTTTCTTGGAGCAGTCAACCAAAAGAAACAATTCTGATTCTGATTCTAACATTCCTGGATCCTGTTCCGGCCGGATCTGACACAAATGAAGCACTGAGTCAGAGTCTCGTCCGCACATAAAGGCGGCTTTCCTCCACCGAGCCATCAAGGTCATTCCGACCGGGTTCCTTCAATTAACCTGCTTCCAAGAAGACTTGCACTCTGGCTAATGGCATTCAGGCTCCACTGCCACTTGCATCGCACAGTGTAGTTTTCTCTGTCCTGCGAGTCTTTTATTTTTTAATTGCTCTCCTCAACATCGCCAGTTAAAGGACAAGGGAGTGAGAAACAGAGAGAGAGAGAGAGAGAGAGAGAGAGAGAGAGAGAGAGAGAGAGAGAGAGAGAGAAAAGGAGAGAGCTGCACTGCATGGCATCAACATGGTTTATGACCTGGCATCTGGTGAGAGAAAGAGAGAGAAAGAGAGCGTGAGTGAGTGAGTGTGAGTGTGTGTGTGTGTGTGTGTGTGTGTGTGTGTGTTGCTACTCTTTACTGAACAAACAACTCGTTGTTGCATCCATCGTGTGCTGCACATAGCTTTCATGGCCCTCACGACAAGGCCACAAGCCAGCAACTGAACATCTCAAAGCTCCACAATCCGCAGTCAAATCACTGGAA
>NC_137678.1:40545497-40607997 GCF_963989245.1 Nansenia antarctica
TCTCTCTCTCTATCTCTGTCTCTCTCTCTCTCTGTGTCTTTCTCTCTCTCTCTGTGTCTCTCTCTCTCTCACTCTCTCTATATATATTTCTCTCACTATCTCTCTCTGTCTCTCTCTCTCTCTGTCTCCCTCTCTGTGTCTCTCTATCTCTCTCACTCTCTTTATCTCTCTCACTCTCTCTCTCTCTCTATCTCTATCTCTATCTCTCTCATGGCAGATCACATGAATGTGATCCACGGACATGATCTGCTGAAAGACTCCGTCAACAACACAGGTTCCGCCGTTTGTTATCTACACATTCCAAGACGAGGGGGGGGGGGGGGGGATCACTTCCCTGTTTGTTGACGGCATATGAATATTCCAGTTCACTCCATCAGCTCATTAGATCGTAACTCATCCTTCTGGGAACAACGTGTTTGTCTCCTACCCAGATTATTTGCATGATATATTATACAGTGTTATATGCAGCGTTAGGAGGGGAGAAGATGCATTTTTGGGATGCTGACGATGAGGCCTTAGGGGCCTGCTCACATCGCCGCTCCGATCGCTCGCTGTAGCAGTCAGCTTTATTCACAGCTAACATCAAAGGGCATGCGTCTTTGCCCCAATTTAGCCTCCGTTTCACAGTCACTCAGGCTCTCCCAACAACTCTAGCACTCGCTGCATCCTATCCTATCCTTTTTTTCTCACACGGGGACATTCTCACAAAGCACAGTGGGCAGAAGAAAGACCAGGTTATAGTGGATTCTGATTTTCCACTTACTGCTATACTTATGAACATCAAACACAGGCAACACGTTCTGAAACCCCCACAGCCGATGTAAACAAGAATACACTTACATAACGAGATGACTAACCCTGACATGAGCATCCTACCTTCACATTCATTCTGACAGCCAGTGAGACGAGACAGCTTCCTTGCTCTGCATTTCCTGCTGTTTGTCTAGCATGCATGGAGTAACACGCACAAGCACATACACACACACACACACACACACAGACATTGAACACGCGCGCACACACACACACCACACACACACACAGACAGACAAAGAACCAGAAACATGAAAGGGGAAGACATGACATGGCGTGTCAGGAAGTGAGCACGGGTGATTTGTGTGTCAAACATAGAGCTTCCTAATACAGCGCCCATGTCTACGCAGCATGACAGCCCCTCCTCCCCCCCGTCTCCCACTCCCACCTCTAAGTTGGCAGCATGACTCTGTTGTGTGACACTACAAAGGCCCTAGACAGTTGACTGGGTCTGGCTGCCTTCAGCAGTGGAGGGTAGGACAGGGGCAGTCCTATATAGCATAATACACACACGCACATGCACATGCACATGTACGCATACACACACCCACACACACACACACACACACACACACACACACAAACACACACACACACAGACAGACAGATACAAACAGACACACACACACACACACACACACACAGACAGACAGACAGACAGACAGACACACACATACACACACACACACTTGCTCCCTTTCTGCTCTGTCACTCTCTCTCTCTCACACACACACACACACACACACACACACCACACACCCATCAAACACACCATTGACATCAATACACAAACTAATCAGGGCTGGTGGCGTGTCGGTTGAGAACCGGTTGAAAAGACAGGGAGGCTGTAATTGACAGACTGTCAGAAGGGATCCGGAGAGAGAGAGACAGAGAGACAGAGAGAGACAGAGAGAGAGACAAAGAGAAAGAGAGGGGGATAATATTCCTGGAGTGAAGCTCTGCCACTGATGTACTCTAAGCATCTTTGACGCCCCGCTGTCAAGCTCATTCTCTATTACCCAGGATCGAAGGCACCACAGGAGCATGAAAACAAGACAATGAGCTCAGACACCAGAGGTTACTGAAGGCAAACGACAAACAGCCGCGTAGCTCTACAACAGAGCCTCTCCATCCCTCCTCATGCCCCAAAGGAAGGAGGGCGTCATGAACGACAGACAGACAGACACTGAACTTGCGCGGGGGGGGGGGGGTTATTAGAGAGACGGGTGTTAAACAGGCTGAGCGTGTAAGACGATGGTAATCAGACAACCTCTGTTTGGCTTCAGGAGGCTGGCGTAGCGGCGGAGGGTGTCGTGCTGGAGATTGTGATGTCATGGCGGCGGCGGCGCTAATCTAGGGGTCTTTCTGCCGAGTGTCATTTAGGAACAGCAAGCGACAGGCGGTAAAGACTCCAGAGAGTTGAGCATGTGAGGCCACATATGCTCTCCAACTATTGAATAGGGGAAAGAAATTGAATTTTCTGCTCTGTCGCGTCGCCGGGTTGCTTGTTGAGATGGAGGGGGAGAGCATCGGGGTGGGGGTGGGGTGCTTTGAATCTCTTAACCTTTCCTGTGTTGTTGCGGCATCAGCCCACGGAGGGGATCGGACACTTACACGTTTGTCAAGGGATGACAAATTAGCTGTCCTTCCAGATGCCTGATTGCTTGACCTTTATTCAGTAAGAGGTAAGGGGGCCTGACAGGACTAAATGGTGCTCGTCTCCTTCAGGACCAGGATGGGGAAATGCACATTTCGCTGTGTCTATTACCCATCCTACTTCGGACCCGCAGAATAGCCTCAAACCTAACCAAAAAGGTGTTTAAGATTAGCTTTTGTCTGGAGAAATAACTGAAAATGTTATTTACCAGGGAGACGCATACAAATTAGAGTGAGAACATTCCATTTGCAGGAGAAGCGTGTAATCAGTATTTCACATTGATTCGCCTGGAAGTAAATAGTTCATTTGGACGTTCTTATTTGAGATCATTACACGTGAGTACTGGATGCAGGCGGACGCACGCAACCAATCTTCTCCCAGCCTCTCTGTGGTAATTGTTCCCTCCATCTCCTTTCCACGGCTCTCTCTGACAGGGAATAAGAGCTCTCCATCACACGGCGATATCACGGAAGCCACTGCAGACATGGCAAGTTAGGGTACAATGAAATGGGGAAACAATCCTTCACAAAGATATGGGGAACGTCAAGGGGAAATGTGTAATAGGGAAACAAAAGCGAGCCCACGTGTTGTTCAAAAGGTGTACATCCCTCAAGATGAAGATATATATAAGATATATATCTAGATATATAAGACCCATGGTGTGTGTTTGTGTGTGCGTGTGTTTATGTCAATGAAGTACCCTTGAAAAAGAACACACGCACGCACGCACCCCCCCCCCCCCCCCCCCCTCACACACACACATACACAAACACACACGCACACACACACACAAACGCCCACACAGATGCCACCTTATATCTGGATCATGGTGAAGCTGTCGAGGGATCGTGTTCAGTCAGCCAGCGTGTTCATGAGATCTCCGCCGTGTGATATTGATGACTGACATGAAGGCTCTCAGGAGGCCGTCCTACCATGTGTGCGATCTGACGATACACATGCGACGTACACACGTGGGACGCTGAGTGACAGGCGGTTATCGTTCAGAGGTACATGAAGTCATCGTGATTCCACCTGATGCCGAAGCGTTCTTAAACCCCCTAACGACGGCACAGACGCACAGGACGGACTGTGTAAGTGGTGAGTGTCCTTTAGAACAAACTTTACCCTCGTCGACTAATTGAGTTGGAGGAAGATTCTCTCTATCTCGCTCTCTCCCTGTCTGTCTGTCTGTCTCTCTATCTCTCTCTGTCTCTCCCCCCCCCCACTCTCTCTCCCTCTCTCTCTCTCTCTCTGTACATCTCCTCTAAGAAAAGGACATTTGCTTTTCTCACTGGGAACAGTGAGAGAGTAAATCGCTTTTAATTAGAATAAAGCCTGGATTAGATCTTGCCCCACCCCCCACCCCCGACCCCCCACCCCCCCACATAATTATGCATTGCTCCTTTCCTAGCTGCTCATTAGTGGCCATGGGATGGGAGGGGGGGGGGGGGGGGAGAGGAGGACTGATGGAGCCAGAGGCCATACCTGCACTCCTGGTAATTAACGCTGGCTTGGAGGTGGAAGGGCCGCTATAGGAGGTTCTATACTGTCCCATCTCCCTCATGTTTCCTGAGGTGGAGTGGGGGGCCAGGCAGGGTGGTGGTGGTGGTGGTGGTGGAGGAGGAGGTGGGACATGGATTGGAGAGGGACTGGACTCTGAGAGGGGTAATGGAGCTGACGGGGGATTTGGGCTATTGCTGCGAAAGAAAGAGAAAGAGAAAGAGAGAGAGAGAGAGAGAGGGACAGTTAGTGGCATGCAGGTCAGGGTTGTGGTTGGACGGAGGCCACGTCCGTCCAGATCCCTTCCATTCAGAGGTGACACTCCATCCGTCTCCGCGCAGACAGACGGCCCAGAGCCTGCAGCGAGATCAATGGATGCTGAGGTGGATAAACGAGACCCAACGAGCTACATCTGCATCCGCATTAGTATTCCACGGCGGAGGCCTGGCCCGGGCCGTATCACCCCCCCCCCCCCTCCACCCCCCCACCCCCCCTCCCTCCCACCTCCCTCTCAGCAAAGGTGTCATGTCGATAGATGGATAAGACAAGGGAGACATGGCCCTGGGGGGCTAGGGGTGGACAGAGATTTAACCCCCTCAGCCTCCTACACTCCTACACTCCGCCCCCACTCACCCACCCCCGTTCCTCGTTCCCCGTTCCCCACAACCCCCACCCCCACCCCACACAGGACAGGACAGGGCAGGACAGGACAGGACAGGAAACAAAATGGACACCTTACAAGGATGGATGGCGGGTCCGGTGAAGGACGGCAGGACAGCACAAGAGGAAGGGATATGAGTCATCCATCATGGCGGTGTTGTTGTGTTTTTAGGTGTTCCTTCTGCAGTGTTGTGACAGTTGGGTGACCTTTCGTCACAGCGCGGCTCTCTGGGTGAGTGACACACCTTGGCTCTCTGGGTGAGTGACACACCGGGGGGCGGCGATGGCGACGGCGGTCTCTGTCAGGTATGGTAGTCTCTCCTAACATGTTTGACTTGCGGTGTCATCGTTATGGTAACGGTGAAATATGCAGTATGTGTTTCATGTCAATTAACGATGCCGTGGAAGGGAAATGGTTGTGCGTGTGTGTGTGTGTGTGTGTGTGTGTGTGAGTGTGTGTATGTGTGTATGATGGTGATTATGCACTGACATACAGACCTTTACTTGTGCCATAGGACTTGTAAACAACTATAATAGCTCATTTGTACAAAATGATAGCTAACACTATAAATATCAAGCTGAAATATGAATATCCCCCCCCCAAAAAAATAATTAACAAGGGTCCAGGGACTGTTTTTTTTTTCACGGCCAAATCCATGAACCCTGTTAATATTATAAAAACAACAACACACTCCATTTTCTGACAAGAGTTGACCTTTAAATTACTCTGGATGTGCTGGAGGGATTCCAACCACCAATTAGCAAAGGTATAAGAAAGCCCAGGTCCTAGAGAGCCACATCTAAATCTTCCTCACCGTTCACCAACATCAGCAGCAGAAGTGCTGGGTAGCCATCTTACTTTTACAAACCACACCTCTGCTTTGTCAAACATCTTTTTAAATTATATATATATAGAGATATATGTTATGGTACATGTGGTAATACGGTACATGTAGGAAAACTAGGGTTAGGGTTAGGTGCTAGGGTGCTAGGGTTAGGGTTAGGGGTAGGGTTAGGATTAGGGGTAGGGTTAGACATGCCAGCATGTACCAAGTCGACGTAGCACCTAACCCTAGTTTTCCCACATGTACCGTATGTACCGTAACATATATATATATATATATATATATATATGATATACACGTATATTAAGATGCTATTCAGTATGATGTAGTTATAGTTTCCCTACCTTTTAAAACATCCGATGAAAGATGTGATTATGAGCTTTTCATAAGTGTTCCCTATGCTGAGATTATGCTACGCTCTAATGATCATACTTGAGTAACATAAGATCATGTAATCAAGGGCACGCGTAATGATGTATTGATTGACCTTGAGAATGTGGTCATGTGTAGTACGTGAATGAGAATATGCGTGAGCGAGAAGGATCTATAACGAGGTGGATTGTGCATTAGTGATCAATCATTCCTATCTATTTCTTAGCTTACTACTGAATACTCCTGTGTGGAATAAATATGGGAAAGAAATATCAATATCTCTCCCTAAACCTTTGATGAGTATCATCCTAACACTGCTTCTAATCTTTAACAGGAGAAAAGGGAAAATAAAGAAAAAAGAAAAATACATTTTATTAATTTCCAAAAGCGTTGTCAATACTCCTGAAGTGTGGCGCATAGTGCCAGAGCTGTAGTGCTGCATTAAGCTTTCATGAAAGTAAAAGTTAATTAGATATGATGACTGAACTCCGGGGATTGTAATTAGCAGAACTGCATGACTGCTCACCAGTGATTAAATGTCATTTTCTCTCAGTTCACTGAGCCTGAAACACCACAGCTGAAAATGTCAAACGCAACAAATTCACCTGTGCTTCGTGGGTCGTCCCTGGACACGGGTGTCGGAGACAGGCGACAAAGTAGCTTAAGACATCTTCAATATTGGTCTACAGCATTAATTAAAAAGCTGCCTTTTTTGTCTCCCCTAATTATGGCTCATGTCATAACTATCCGTTTTCCAACTAAACCGCCATTTTCTCCCACTTGGTCGTTTGCCATGAGCTAGACGTCTCTAGAAGAGAGCCGGAGAGGAGAGGAGGCAGCCGGAGAGAATCATTATAAAGGTCAAATTGGAGGTCGAGAAAGAGCGTCAGAGGTGAGGCCGCAGGATGGGAACAAGTGCAGAGGTCGTGCGTGCAGGTGTGAACAAGATGTCACCTTCCCTCTGCTTCTCCTCACCTGTCAGGTGACACGTGTTGCTGACCCTGGGAGGAGAGGACATGGGGCTTCTCCAGCTGAGAGGGACTGCAGCTCCGCTCTACTGTCAGTGGTGCTGCGTGGAGCTGGAGCCTCTGGACGAGCTAACACCTGCGGGAGTCAGAGTTTTGACTGATATCAGAGGCCGCCTCAAGGTCGACGGCAGCTGTTCTTCCTACACCGCTTGCGGTGTGTGCTGTGTCGAGAGGCAACAGTGTATTAAGTGAGTGAGGAGAGGAGAATGTAACTCATCCTATTAATGTTGAATGTAAAAAAAAATAGTGTGAGTGCGAGCGCATGCGCGTGTACAGTCGTGTATGTGCACGTGTAGATGTGCGTGCGTGTGTAGGTGTGAGTGTGTGTGTTGTGTGTGTGAGTGTGTGTGTGTGTGTGTGTGTGTGTGTATGCGTGTGCGTGTGTGTGTGTGTGTGTGTGTGTGTGTGTGCTTGTCTGCAGATAGAATCCCCGCAGGCTACCCACTCAACTATAATCGTTTTTTCACTCTCGGTAGAATGCTCCTTTTGAAGACATGTCATTGACTTTCGAAAAAAAGACGCAAAAACCTGTGTGAGAGCCCCGCTTAATTACGTCTCCAGTACGCACCGAAATTGATCAGCGGAATGTAATAAGACTTAAAGGTGTTTGTCTGAGAAACGACTGCAGCTGCTTGCTGTGTTTTGAATTAGAAAAGCTACAGGTAAAAACCCTCCTGTGTCCTAGAATGACTCACTAATGAAGGAAAGTCGTTTCCACTGTCAACAAACCAGCACAGGACCCAGGCAAGTTTAAGGCCTGATGTTGTGACTGCCATCCACACACCCCCCTAGGGTCCAAATACAGTAAGGTGTCGTTAAAGTCTCTTTAATTCAGTCTGATGTTACCACCGAGTCGACCCTTTCACCTTAATCTGCGTCTTCCCGGACAAACTCGTCCAAAGCAAAAGACTTACTGTGAATATCCAGCCTAAGGGCACTAAAGGTGTCTGCCTATAATTCCACCTGAGCCCCTAATTAGCTCATTAATTTAGCCTGACAGGATAGGTTAAACCCCCCCTTGCACTGATCTCTGGGAAATCACACATAGGTATTAACACCCTACCCGACTGTGCCCTCTTAGGCCCCCCTAGTGTTTAACAAGGTTTCCGGCTCATCCAAAAGAAGACTTTTATACATTATCCAGATTAATCTGGGCGTTTTGGCGGGGGGGGAATTACCTCAGCAGCAGAGCTAGCTCTCCCACCCCCAGGTTAGCCTAGCATACTGGTTCAACAAAGACTGATGAAAAACCCAATGAAGATGCCTCACGGAGATCATTGGAGTGATGAAGGAGGAATGGGGGGGTGGGGTGTGGGGGAGGGGTGTATGTGGAGGAGGGGGCTGAGCGGCTTAAGAACAGTATGAAGGACGGCACTCTAGTCCCGCTCCCTCATGAGCCCCCGCTGCCTGACTACTGATGGGATTGGACGTGATTGGACGTCGGCGGAGAGGTGTGAGCTGGGGCTGAGGCGGGCACGCAGGGGTGAAATGACTTTTTCAGGCTGGATAAGGGTGTTGATGCTGGAGGCCCAGGTGATGGTGGAGGGCGGGGGGGGGGGGGGGGTAGTGAGAGCTGGTGAAGATTGATCGCTGGCACGTCTTCATTCCGTGGTTTCCCATCTCTCTAGAGCACCAGAAGCACAGGAGCCCACGTCAACATTGTAGGCGCCACGCCGGAGAGAAATTGACAGATGGTTGAGGAGAAAACTTTAGAATCACACAAAGTTGTTGAAAGGGAACGAAAAAGAAGAAATAGAGACAGAGAGACAGACAGAGAGAGAGAGAGAGAGAGATCGGTGAATGGGCAAAAGAAGAAAGAGAGGCTTTATTAGGTGCCATGCAGGGAAGTGAAAGAGAGAGAAAGAGAGAGAGAGAGAGAGAGTGAGAGAAACTGTCTGCATCAGCTGAATGTGCCAATGGATTTGGCCGGAGTGAATCTGACTTGGCTGGTGCAGTGCCATCAGGTATGCAAGTCAATGAGAGTCTGCCTGCATCTTCTTAGATGTTTACAAAAGCTGATGAATTGTAACAAATATAGAGCTCATCCAAGGCATGGAGTCGATAACAACACACTCAGGAGAGAAATTAAGTGATTTCTGAAAAGGAACATTGATCTGTTTTACCATATAGCCAACATAGGAATTGAACCGGCACAGCATTGCATATTGCTTGACGAATACAACATTGAATATCTGTCACCTTCGAAAACATCACATTAGCAACTCTGGACTGTTTCATGGGTATGAGTTAGATTTTATTCGTTACTTCATTGGTAACTGATAGGTATAAAGGAAGAGGTTGTATATCATACACATATGCACGCGCTGCAACCTGGTCTCACACGGCAGACTCCAAACGTCGAATTCCGACGTGTAGCTCGCAGGGGTGCGCCTGCTATGTGCGCCTGTTGGGGCTTCTCTGGCGATTATTCCATTTTGAATTGCACTTGCATTAATTAGTTAGGCCACATTTAGGGTTAGGGTTAAGGTTAGGGTTAGGGTTAGGGTTAGGGTTAAGGTTAGGGTTAAGGTTAGGGTTAGGGTTAGGGTTAAGGTTAGGGTTAGGGTTAGGGTTAAGGTTAGGGTTAAGATTGGTTGTCTCCGTTGGTTGTATCTCAAAATGTGGCCTAACTAATTAATGCAAATGCAATTCAAAATGGAATAATCCCGAGAGAAGCCCCGACAGGCGCACATAACAGGCGCACCCCTGCGCTTTCAAACGAGCGAACGTCGGAATTCGACGCTTGGATGCGATGGAAAACGTTGAATTCTGACGTCTGCCGTGTGAGACCAGGCTGCGCACGCACACACACACGCACACACACACACACACACACACACACAGCTGAGAAGACCTTTTGGGTGTAGGGTTTGTGGAAAAGGTCAGGATGCTAGAAAACACTGAAGTGATCTACTGCATTTTAGCCCTAAGTACAGTCACACATCACCATCCATCAAATGGCGGTGGATATCCCCAGGCTACACCATTGTGCATGTTCACCCTTCAACAACTGTGCACAAATGTGTACAGTCCAGTAACAATTTAATTCTATGTGCCATGGAATGCCTTTGTGATCTCACACACATACAAGCCATGTGTCAATGCACTGATTCGGTGAGTAGCGGTGATTCGTTCAATGAGTCGCCAAGCCTGTCACTGCAGCAAAGATGGCCGCACTGTGGTTAGGCTACCTACCACTACCCACGAAGCGAGATAATACGACTATGTGTATGTAAAGTGAAGTCACCACACCATGTATGATGTATGGTTTTCAGTGACTAACGTGAACATCGGTAACAATGTGCTACTTCTTGGGTTCAATTCCTCCCAAGCTCAGTGAAGGATTGCGTGTGTGGTTGTTAATCACGTCTCGTAGAGTTGCAGTTAGGCCTACCTCGTATAGTTCAGGCTCGAGGGGTTCTTTGTCACTTCAAATAAGGACGTTTGGTCCGTGTTGCTCTGTCTCAGTCTGGGCTTGGGCTCCTGGCTGGGCTGCTCCTATGTGAACGCTGCTACATATCTCCTGGGTCGTGCTCATTTTCAGTGTCTGTTCCTAAATAGACAGGAAAAATATATATGAAAATATTAAAATTGATATATATATATAAACACACAATAATCATATGTTTTTATTATTATTATATTACAATAGTGTTATTGTTGTTATTATTATTATTATTATTATATATTATTAATAATATGAATGTATATTTTAAACAGAAAAAATACAACTTAAAGAGGTCTACATGTGATCACTGCAGTTTAAGCCATTATTGCCTGCCTTATAATCTCTGCAAATGTCCACACTCCGGGAAATACCAGCAACACTATAACATTATACATTACAACACACTAATAATGTGAGAATGCTATAACATTATACATTACAACACACTAATAATGTTACAACACTATAACATTTACATTATAACACACTAATACCATAATAATACTTAGAGATTAGAGATTACAGGGAGTCTCCCTGGAGTAACTCAGGGCTAAATGCCTTACTCAAGGGCACACTAGTGGTGGTGTTCTCACAAGGGATTTGAACTCATGACCTTCTGATCATCAGTCCAAGAAGGGGGGAAGAAGGTGCGAAGAGGGGGAAGAAGGGGGAAGAAGAAGGGGGAGGAAAAAGATAGGAAAAAGGGAGAAAAAGATGGAAAAGAAAAGGAAGAGAGAGAAATTGAAGCTTACTTTCAATTATCTAGATAGTCACAACGTATTCTAAAGAATTGAAGAACAACAAAAAATGTCACCTTTGACTTTTTTGAACAGGGGGGAAGAATGGATCCGAAGGTCACCGGTTCGAATCCCACCAGCAGCAGAAATAAAAGCAGGCTAGAATATCATTTACTGTTACGAAACCTGTTTCTCATTCACCCTTTCAGGATAACATACATGACTGGACCCATTTAGGCAAAACCCAGAGACTACATGTTGGTCAAAATAATTTAAATGTAATTATGAATAAGACATATTGGTATCTAGTACCCTGAACACTTTATTAGGAACACCTGTACACCTTCTCATTCATTCAGGTGGTGTAATGGTAAACTTTGGTTTCATGAACATGACAGTGAGTTCAGTGCTCTTCAGTGGCCTTCCCAGTCACTGGATTTGAATCAAATAGAACACCTTTGGGATCTGGTAGAACAGGAGATTTAGGCTACAGCTTGAAAATGCACCTTAAAAATCACGTCATCATGGACCAGAATCACAAAGAAATGTTTCCAACATCTTATGGAATCAATGCCATGAAGAATTGAGGCTCTTTTGAGAGCAAAGGGAGGCCTATCTCAGTATTTGTATAGTGTTCCTAATAAAGTTCAGTGAAAGTGAAGTGTAAAAGACTTACATGTTATGAACACAGAAGACTCTTTCAGAACACCTGCAGTATGCTGCTAACCCCATGCTGTTAAAGCAGAAAGCCATCAAAAGTATCCATTGAACAAACCCTTTCGGACCACTCAAAAGCTGCACTGAAACACATGATTGACATGATGACAATTATCATCAATTATTATCAATTATCATCAATTATCAAGGGCTCAAATGTTCTGTACATGGTAAATGGTAAGAAAGCACCCCAGATAGCCAACTGCTAGAAGAAGAAGACGAAGAAGAGGAAGAAGAAGAAGAAGAAGAAGAAGAAGAAGAAGAAAAATGAGCGAGCAAGTAAAGATAGAAAATACAGAAAATCATATACATTTCCTGAAAATAACCTGATATTACACATAGGGGGGGCATAGAGTATGATAAGCAATGCTGTCCTCCCCCACCCCCCCACCCCCCCCCCGCCTCACCACCACCCAAAAAAAAAAACCACACTACTAGATGTCCACCGGCGGTTTACAATCCTATTAAATCAACGGAGGAAGTCACAGAACGCGGGGGTATCGCATTGCATTTGTATTATTGGTGTTGGACAGGACACCGGTGTGGCCTGTGATTATTAAAAAAAAGGTGGCGGTATCTGGTATGGACTGAGCAAATGGAGCTGTCTGATGAGAGGGATGGGGGGGTAGGTGTCACACAGCTATGTCCTGTCTTGATAAGTGAGTTTTCTCTTCCCGTCAAACCCTCCCCCCCCCGCCCCCGCCCCCGCCCCCACTCCCCCCCTAAATGTAATAAGGGCTGACACCTATTTGTGACATATGACGGTATCTCAGATTGCCTGAGGCTGGATAGCATCTCCTCACTCTGGCTGAGCCTTGGCTGGGGCGATGGAGGAATGGAGGGAAACGAGAGATGGAGGGATATATGTCTCAAAATGCGCGGCTCGCTGTGGTGTCTGTGGGGGGGGGGGGGCAGGGGGGGTGAGAGATGTGTGATGCAGTTTTAAATCGCAGGATGCCCCAGGGGGCCGATGGCTGTTTGGCCCACCATAACAACACACATGAAAGACCAAGGAACATGAGACACACACGCCTGTGGCTCTTCACATGGGGAGACGAGAAAGGCAAGCATTCAGTAACGCTCTTCTCTCTCACGCCCCCACCCCCCCCCCCACACACACCCCCTCCCCTTCCCCTACCCCCCCCCACCTTCTCCATATGCGCTATTATGGCTTTACTACGGCATATAACGATTCTAACAAGTCCCCTCAATCACAGCATGATGACAGTGAGGTAAACAAACGTGTTGTTGAGAGCCATTAAAAGGCATGGAGCTCATGGTTTAATGGGGGGGTAATGGGATGGTATGAGCACAGCTGAGCCAGGCCCATCTTGTCCACTCCAGTAGGTTTATAGACCCAGTGGCTCAGGGAGGGAGAGCAGGGCTGGGAACCGCTCTGACCCCAGTCACACATCTGTGATCATCAGGACCACATCACACACACACATATACAGCCAAGCATGGACACACACACACACACATACAGCCAAGCACGGACACACATACAGGCACATACACACACACACACACAGCCAAGCACGAACACACACACACACACACACAGCCAAGCACGGACACACACACACACACACACACACACACACACACAGCCAAGCACGGACACACATACAGGCAAATACACACACACACACACAGCCAAGCACGAACACACACACACACACAGCCAAGCACAGACACACATACAGACACACACACACACACACACACACACACACACACGCATATGTGCAAACACACTAGAGACACACACGCACACACACAAATACACACACACACAAACAAACACTGCCCAGCTGTGGTGGAGGGGTATAAAACTGTGGCTAAATCTCAACTTCACAGATCAATGACCTCCCCTCTGCACCCCCGCTCTGGGATATGCAAACATAAATTACATAAAAATTATGTGTGCAAAGTCTATGACGCATTTAATAATGCTAAAGTATAGGGCTGCACATGATTCTGAAAAGAACAGCCACAGTTAGGGCTTCAAGGTGAAATGCTGCAAATGTTAAACACTCTTTTCTGTTTGACCCGACTGCATACAATGTTTATTAACTAGATGCTACTATATTATAGTATAAGCATTAAATGTATTACATATGAGAAGTAATAAAAGAAAATAACTTGTTTTCAGTACATGTAGACAGATATATTACAATATTATTTATGTGCATTTGAGAGCTCTGAAAAAGCAGTTTGAAACGCCCCCCCCCCCACACACACACACACACACACACACACACACACACACACACACACACACACACACACACACACACACACACAGAAACACCACAACATAATTCCACATAAAGAACCCACAATTCCCTAGCAACATAATGAGGCATATTTGCTAGGGAATTGTGGATCATTGTGAATTTATGTTTTTTGCGGTGCATCAACGTACCAATCGATGTACCTGTGATGTTGGTTCTTGTTTGACTCTAACTGTATTACATCAGCGCTCATGTCGAGGTGTTTTGTTGGGGTGATATTTCATTCAAACACCATCTTTTGGCTGAGGTCCTCTACTTTACTAAACTACGTTTGGTTTCACAACACTATTATGCACGTTGGAGTCACTTTCCTCAGTGTAATGACTACTCTTTTTATTCTTTATTTGTATCCATTATTTCACAGGTGGTAAATTATTAAACTTAAGTCCATGCTTGGACGAGGGAAAAGCATCACATTTATCTCTTCATTTCCAATTCATCATCTCCTCCATATTGCCTGCACATCACTGGGAATGTTCCTCTAATCAGATTTATGATTTATCCCATTTAAATTCCGTCTACTTCTCAGATAGAACCTAGGCGGCTTTGTGGGAGAGAGAATATTCAACTCAAAAGGCAATTTATAATCTACAGAGAGAGACACCTGGGGAGAGTGACCTCTATTTGAATGAATAAAGACAGGGTTTTTTATATTTATATATTTATATCCCTCTATTGTCCCATTTCTAATGAACATTAATTATTAACAGATTGGTTTTTAAAGAGAAATCACATGACAGCTTTGTCTGACACGCTTTCCGATTCAGTACTTTGTATTGTCGTCTCTAAACCCGATGGGACCAATTTCGGCATTCTGGACCTGGATTCAGTGTTTCTGTACCTGGATTCAGTGTTTCTGATCCTGGATTCAGTGTTTCTGGACCTGGATTCAGTGTTTCTGGACCTGGATTCAGTGTTTCTGGACCTGGATTCAGTGTTTCTGGACCTGGATTCTGTGTTTCTGGACCTGGATTCAGTGTTTCCCAAGTAGTGGATGGAGACCAGCTGGTTGCTGGTTGCTGTTTGCTCATCGCAAATGGTCATAGACTTGTATTAGAGTGGTTTAAATCTTATCTAGCTGGTAGGCATTTCTCTGTTGTCCTGGGAGACTCTGTTTCTGATAATGTTGACATCACATGTGGTCCATTGCTCTTCTCCCTGTACATGATCCCATTAGGTGGAATCATCAGAAAACATGGTGTCAATTTTCATAGTTATGCTGATGATACTCAGCTGTACATATCAGTATTGCCTGATAATTCACATGCACTCAGCTCGCTGGAGAATTGTCTCTGAGATATAAAACCTTGGATGTCCAAACATTTTCTACAACAAAATCAGGACAAAACTGAGATTCTTGTCATTGGACCAAAACCACAAAAAGACAAATTGTCGAATACGATGGGAACCTTGCTTTCAAACTGCAAACATGAAGCTAAGAATCTAGGTGTGATTATAGATTCTGACTTAAGCTTTGAGCCTCACATCAAATCTATCACAAGAAATGCTTTTTATCATCTACGGAATATTGCAAAAATTAGACATTTGGACCACAAACTTCAACTTACCACCACCTTATAGCGGACAAAAGGCACTGGAGAACACTTATACCACATACCTTTTTATATAAATGATACATCTTTATCAAATCAATAGTAGTCAAATTAGTTATTTGCACTAACATACACTCACCAGCCACTTGCACCGGTACACCTTGCTATTACCGGGTTGGACCCCCTCTTTTGCCTTCAGAACTGCCTTAAATCTTCATGGCATAGATTCAACAAGGTGCTGGAAACATTCCTCCAAGATTTTGGTCCATATTGACATTCTAGCATCACACAATTGCTGCAGATTTGTGCCAAGAAAATATTCCCCACACCATTACACCACCAACACCATTTTCGCCCAGAGAACTGACGTCACAGGATAGTTTTGTCTTTTTCTGACCATTCTCTGTAAACACTAGAGATGGCTGTGCGAGAAAATCCCAGTAGATCACGCAATGTTTTCAACTATGGGGCCACATGGTCATGTTTAGACCATTGGAAGGGCAGCCAATAAGGCACATCCTCTCATTTTTGCCACTCAAAAGGGCACTTTAGTGCAATGTTTTTCAACGGTGGGGGCACATGGTCAAGTTTAGACCAATGGAGGGGCACCAGTAGGGCACGTCCTCTCATTTTCACCACTCAAAAGGGCATTTTCGCCACTCAAAAGGGCATTTTAGCATGATATTTTTCAACTGTGGGGGCACATGGTCAAGTTTAGACCATTGGAGGGGCACTAATAGGGCATACCCTCTCGTTTTCGCCACTCAAAAGGGCAACTGTGCCACTCAAAAGGGCACTTAAGCGTGACGTTTTTCAACCGTGGGGGCACCAGTCGCTAAGTATGTCAAATGGTCAGATGTCTGTCAAATGGTCTTATGTCTGTCAAATGGTCTTATGTCTGTCAAATGGTCATATGTCTGTCAAATGGTCTTATGTCTGTCAAATGGTCATATGTCTGTCAAATGGACATATGTCTGTCAAATGGTCTTATGTCTGTCAAATGGACAGATGTCTGTCAAATGGTCTTATGTCTGTCAAATGGTCATATGTCTGTCAAATGGTCAGATGTCTGTCAAACGGTCTTAAGTATGTCAAATGGTCAGATGTCTGTCAAATGGTCATATGTCTGTCAAATGGTCTTATGTCTGTCAAATGGTCTTATGTCTGTCAAATGGTCAGATGTCTGTCAAATGGTCAGATGTCTGTCAAATGGTCATAATTATGTCTGTCAAATGGTCAAATGGTCATATGCCACACATCAACATTTAGGTCATCTAGCTTATCTATTGATTTGTTATTATCTTACATCTCAGTTGTGAACAGGATAATAAAACCTTTTGCAATGACACGATTGTGTCCGAAAAAAGAACTAACAGCATGTTGGAGGAGCAGTGACCCCTAGCTGGAGCGGACAGAGCATCGTGATCCAATAAGCCTCTGATTGCTGCTCTGCCCGGGGGCTACATGAGTACCTGTTATCCCCTTCTTACACTCTTACATTAGACACCACTGTGACCTATCTGATGCCCTGGCTCATCCACACATGTAATGGACAGATCGTTAATCAGATCTGGCTCCATATATAGTCCTGTTGCATGTTCCTGGTTATTTCTCTCATCATTTCAAAGGCTGTCGGGCAGAGAGAGAGAGTGGGAGGGAGGGAGGGAGGGAGGGAGAGAGAGAGAGAGAGAGACAAGACCCCCTCAAGCATTGATCTGACCTTTAGGAGACTCACACTGCTGTGATATTCAACAGAACATATTCCTTTTGTCAGAATGGTAGAATTAGAGATGATGTATGACTTGATTTTTTCCCATGTTGTCAGTCTTTGCTATCTCCATTTGAAATTATAAGTCAGATTCTATTTCCTGTGTTTTGACAGATGCTTCTCTTAACTACGGCGAGCACTTGAGGGGCTGTAACAATCTGATGTTCCAGCATGTCTGTGGGGGGCTGGTGGAGGTAGAAGTCAGAGGGCTGGCTCATTGTAATGCATGGGATAGAATGATGAATGGTATCAAATACCTCACTCCGTTCAATAAATTACAATGAGACCGTTCTCCGATTTCTCCCTTCCCCAGCCTCCATGTCCCCAGCATGTCGATGTAATTAAAACTTCTACAGAAACTACTAAGAAATTACTAATAATAATTGCTTTAAAAAGTTTGTACAACAATAGACCACACAGCATACACCCTGCACATTGACCCTACGACATGATCTAATAATATTCGTTACAAGGTGACACCATAACATAACTGAAAGAGTTTGCACTTGTTTTCAAAATAGCATTACCAAACACTCGCCCACAGAAAAAAACCAGAAGAGATCAGATCCCACACTCACCATCAGTCCTATTACTAAATGACAGTTCAACTCTGGATTTAAATATCAAACAAAGATTAAAAAAAACTGAAGAGAAGAAATGGTATTCCTGAGAGCGCCTTGTTGGCAACACAGATCAGGGTGAGTGGCGGAACAGGTCTGACTGTGAGGGGCCGTACGCCACGACGACCAGCCCTGTGCAGCCGCAGAGCTCCACGCCATGTGTGAAATGAGGCCTGGCTGGTTTCGGTGCGGCAGGCTTTTCAGACGCACCGCGGACACTACTGGGCCGTCACGGACGGTTGACCACCTCCACCTGTGAGCAGGTCACTGTTTACAAGACTCAACAAGGTTTGTTTGGTGTTCCTCGGCTCCCTCCATCGACAGAGTTTGAGTGCCTCTTCGACGCCTCTTCAACATATCGTACAGACCCTCTTAACGTCCACTCTCGTCCAATTGTGTTAATTTTATACGCTAGCACTCTGGATCAATTGAAACATGGGATGTGCTGTTGTGCAGCCTTGACGGTTCTGTCAAGCCTAATTTATCTTTTATGTATTGTATTTTCCTGGTACTGCTGTACTGTAGATCAATACAGTATTTATATAATGCCAATATACGGTACTAGTCAAAAGTTTGGACACACTTCCCCATTCTATTGAATGGGAAAGTGTGTCCAAACGTTTGACTGGTACTGTAAGACTTAAGAATGATTTTTTTTAAATGTTATATTATGAGTAAAGCACTCAACAATGAGTGCTGCAACAATGTGATATAAACATTACAGTTGTTATCATCATCATCATCATCATCATAAGAAAAGAAGCAAATACTGTATATCAACACTTAGCATAGTCACGCATAGCAAGGCTCCAGGGTGTTAGGATGAATTCTCATGCTGGCCACACCGCAAACACATTACAGCTCCCGTCTGAGAGAGAGAAGGGACCGAGCTGTGAGAGAAGGCAGAGAGAATGATAAACGTTTCTGTAACCTGGACAGTGCACCACCTCATCTGGCCCTCCCCTGCTCACCCCTGTGATGGGGGAGATATAGAGGAGGGGCGTGGGGGTTAATCTGAGGGGGATACAGTTCATCAGATTCAGAGAGTGATGCAGCACGGGCTGACTGCCTGGCAGGCAGACAGGCTAAATCCACCATCAGTATGGAGCTGCAGCCCTGCCTGGGTCTGCTCCCACAGGCTGAGATTCTATTAATGGCCAGAGATGAGGATGAGGGAGGGGCTGGGGCTGGAGCAGACATATGAAACAGGAGGGGGGCGGGTTGGTAGCAAGGAGGAGGGGGGCGGGTTGGTAGCAAAAGGAGGAGGGGGTAGTTTTGAAAGTTCGACCAGTGGGAAATGAGACCAGATAGTTAGAGTATGATGACACTAGTGGAAAAACATGTTTTAAAAAAAAGAAACACGAGGAAGGGGTGGAAAAACACTGGGTATTGGTGGATAGTGAGTTGAACTGGTGATCAGAAGGTCATGAGTTCAAATACCACCTCGAACACCACCACTAGTGTGCCCTTGAGTAAGGCACTTAGCCCTTATTTACTCCAAGAAGACTGTCCCTGTAATCTCTAATTGTAAGTCGCTTTGGATAAAAGTGTATGATAAATGGTTAAAACGTAGAATGAGGGGAGGCTGGGGCTGAGGCTGATACAGACAGCGCAATGGGTTGGTGCGGGTACAAACATGAGAGGGTTGTGGGAGTACCAAGGAGAGATAGACCGTTTTTTATAAAAGGAGGTGAGGGTACACAAAATGTATTTACTTCTTTTTAAAGTCAGATTTGAATTTGTTTTGCCCAAAAGATAATGGCCAGATACCGTACAATACATTACATTACATGTTGGGCATTTAGCAGGCGCAGTATTATCCTAATGGTAAAAAAAACTTGTTTGATTTCAATGGGGTTTTCAAAGCAAATGATGTCCAGTACACATGAATGTAGTGTGAATCCAAATGATAGAGGCCAGATATCGTAGTATCCTAGTGGTGGAAAACATGTTTGAATTCAAAAAGGATTTTCAAAGCAAATGATGTACAGTACACATGAACGTACTGGGAATCCAAATGCGTTGTGGATCACCTTGGCAGCGTTGGGTAGTGTTTTGTTGAGTGGGGCAATAAATGTTGACAATGAGGAGGAGAGAGTAAATCTATTCAGCTGAGAAGCCCTCTAATCCGCCAGAGACAGCAGCCTCCCTGTGATACCCAGTGTGGTCTGACATACAGTCGGCTGGATTACAACGAAAATGGCTTCTATCAAAAAATGATTACGGCTTTTCTTAGCCAATATGCAGGTAATAAGAAACAAGAATGAATGAATAATTATGGCCGGGGGGATGTGGGGGGTCCGGGGGGGGGTGGGGGGGAGCATAAGACAGGGAGGAGAGGTGAGGCTCAGAGAATGAACCTTATTGAGGTTTACACAACAGGCATTCAAAACCAGTCTCATGAATAGTACTGCAGTATGTAATGGTAAATGGACTTCACTTATATAGTGCCTTATTCCCAAGTGCTTTACAATGGCCTCTCATCCATACACACATTCACACACCAATGGCAGCAGGCTACCATGCAAGGCGCCGGCCCGCTCATTGGGAGCAATTTGGGGATCAGTGACTTGCCCAAGGACACCTCGACATGTGGCCAGCCAGGGATCGAACCACCGACCTTGCAATCATTAGACGCCGGCTGTACCTCCTGAACCACAGCCGCCCCATCTAATAAAGTATGCGGTATGTGAGGTACATGGGATTGGCATGGATCTGTGTATTCAGAACCCCCCCCCCCCCCCACACACACACACACACGTCCGCCTCCCCTTGAAATTCACAAATATAACCCTAAGAGAAACAAAGACAAGGACGCTACAGAACAAATATAGGCTTAAAAGTAAACACATTAAAAACGAATAAAAAAGGTTCCTAAGCTCCTAACTTTTCTGTTATGATGGATGGGTTTATAAACCACCAGTAGCAGATTATGCTTAGAGAGCTATGGGTCATGCAAAATCATTCTGAAATGTTAAAAATTAATAAGTGAACTTGAGTTGTATCTCATTGAATTCCATTTTATCTCTATTCGGTGTGAACTTTGGATGAATGAGCGATCTGCAGTGGCCTCTGAAGATACATCACATCACTTTCAAACACAATCAAACACAATCTGATTCTGAATCTGAAATTCTAATATAACATATAATATATGTAAAAATAAATATATGTATAAAAAAGATAATACTATATATAATATATAATATAAAATGTAAGTAATAATATTATTTGAAGCTTGGCTTATACAGACACATGGATCATATGTATATATATATATGAATATGTATATATATCAGCCCATATACAGTATATATATCCACCTGTAATACCAATTACATAAGTTGAAAGTGTACACACAAAACACAAAAGATCAGTCAAGGTTAATAGAGACAAGAAGCATTCTCTCTGTAGCCACCAGCATAGAAATTACACTTCAACTACAATCCAACAATCTTGACACCTTCCACAGCAACACCGACAAGGACATGGACAAGAGCATTTTCCACACTTCATGTATCAAAAGGCATTCAAAATGAATATGGAATCAATACAACACTATTGATTGGATAACCCTGTTGAGTGTCCTTGTCAGATCCTAGCGGTGCGCTAGCCCTGGTGTTAGCTTGTTCTGTACTAGCTGCGCTGTGGGTCACATCACGGGGGCGATCCTCACAATCAGTTAGCATTACTCTAACACATGTGCAAGCCTCTGTGGCTTAGTGTAGTCCTCTGTGTCTCAGCGGGTCCAGCATGGCGATAACAACGCTTAGGTTGTGGGTTCTCTCCCCGCTGGGACCATGCATACTGAAAAATGTATGCACTCACTGCAATGTAAGTAGTAAGTACAGTGTAACAACATCAGCAGAATGGCCTGGTTACTTCTCCTCAGTTCAAGCAGCGTTCAGGATGTCAGAGGAGACATGGGGAAGACACAAAACAGGATTTAGGTCTCAGTGAGTGAGTTTGTTCAAGTGCAAGTAATTATTACGGCAGGTTAAACCACTCAAACAACTTTCACAGCAGGAGGGTGTCCTGAAAGGGGTCAGTCAGCCATGGGATGCCACTCGTGAGCTCGTTAGCAAACCCCTGCAAGATCCCACCAGCATTTAAGCCAGTTATTCCATTTATAAGCATGCTTTATGATGAATACAGTAATCATTTTCCTCTCCTGCAACAAACAGAAATCTCTCTCTCTCTCTCTCTCTCTCTCTCTCTCTCTCTCTCTCTCTCTCTCTCTCTCTCTCTCTCTCTACCATCCCCCCTGCTACCATTCCCCCTGCAGGGTCTTGTCTGGTGTAATGAATTGTTGTTAATTACCTACTGGGACATTCAGCTTTAAATATAATTCTCAAGACATTTAACCTGGGTCAATATGCTAAATGGAGCAAAAATACAACCATCTTCTCTCCCCAAACGGTAGCAATATGTGTGCTTGGGGAACGTTCTGATTAGCAGGTATCTTTAATGCGGATCACTAGGCCCTTTAAAGGCACTGAGCGCATGTCCTGTTGCTGTTGTAGGGATTAGCAAACGGTGGAAGGCATTTGAAAACATCTATCGGCTTGCTTTCTCTTGGTCGGGATCAAAAACACATCATAGATATTCATGTGATTGCAGGTCAATGCTACACTATCAGCCGACAGCATCTTCTCTAGCAGGCAAAGCCATGGTTGTTTCCCCACAGTGCGATAACATTATCAACAATTGACTGTTTGGTATGACAAAACTCATGCATACGAAACCAGTATGGAGGATGTTTGAAGGAAGTGAGAAGGATCAGGAGGATAGAGGAAGGGCGGTGGGGGCGGTGGGGGCGGCGGGGGAGACGTTTAGGATTGACTGGCGAGTTCGTATTCGTCTCCCCCTCTCAGACCGTCCTCTAGGGCTTCCTGTGAATGCTGAACATGCCACGAGAGATCAAAGTTAGCATTACCTTATGAATAAAAGAGCATGACCCATCTGTGCAGGCTTAATAAGAGAGTTCTACATCCTAAAGAAGAGGGAGTCGGAGGGGGAGAGAGAGAGAGAGAGGGAGAGAGAGGCAAGGCTGTCCCCCGGGGCTGGCCTGCAGGTCTGCCATTTAAACTGGCAACCAGTTCCACACGGCTTTTGAAAGTACATGAAAAGAATTTCCTGACTTAATAAGGTCATGATGACACAAAAAGAAAAAAAGGAAAGAGAAAATATCAGGTTCCATCTCGAGTGGACAATGGAAGAAAACGACCGCTGATTTTTGTTCACAGGAAGAAAAAAATAGTTTGCAAGCCATTTGATTATGCAACCCAAGTGCTATAAGGAATACAAGGGAATAGATTCTATTGGAATGGAATCCATGTTTCTTTCTTGTATTGCATTAAAGTTTGATTCATTCCACCAATTATTAACTATTTAAATTGTTTGATCAATCTACAACAGGTAAAAGATGATGCAATATGTTATTGTTATCTATCTTCAGTCGCGGGATACAAGTCGCTGTTCGCCCGTTGTCTTTTCCACACAAGGAACGTTTATTGCATATTATTCATCACACAAAGATCATTTGCTCGTCCTTTTTTCCACCAAGCCGCCCAGCAGCTTAATTTCATTTGTTCCCATTGATTTAACGGCCATTTCAGAGAACACGAGGGCGTACGGTTCGATAGAAGCTATCGATCACCTCGAAATGACCTTGTGTATACACACAGACCGTCGCTCTGGAAACAAACGCCTCAATAGAGGAGAAGTGTGCATGAGAAGCCTGGTCAGGTTTCATATGATAATGGAGAATCAGCATGGTGAAGGATGCAGTTGGTCCAAGGTCTGCTGGCCACCCCAGCCCCCCAGTACGAACTCCCAACACAGAGCAGGACAGATGGACCAGGAGCTCCTTAATGAAAGCTCTCACACCCGGGCTGGTGTGTATAGATCGACTGCAGCTTTCTCCTCGTGAGCATAATTAATCTTTCCACTCATATTCACACTCTCCACAGAGCGCCCCTGCCAAGCCTCTCGCCGGAACCAACGGCAGCACCATGACAACCGGTTCCCCGGCAACGCGGCGGTGTGTGGGCCAACCGCCGCGTTTTCCGCCGTGGGAGAAGTCAATTATGAACACCTTGCGACCCCGCGACCTCTACTTTGGCATTTTTTCTTCTCAGGTACATTTTCGCGCCACGTTAAGTGCCGGTGCCGAGGGGATTGGACTGGTCTCTACACACAGTACACGTAGTGTTTACATGAATTACATGGGGGAAGATGATTAACTATCTTGGGGAACCAGGCGCTTGAATCCCACTAAAACATGTGAGTGTGTGTCTGTGTGTGTGTGTGTGTGTGTGTGTGTGTGTGTGTTACACACCAGAGAGCTAACACAGTAATGAGACCATTACGCCATGAGACACACTATAAATTAATCGTGGTACATTAGGTGTGTATCAGCCTGTTTGATTGCCTTGGAGGCTGTACTTCACAATGCTAATGTTCATGAATAGGCAACGTTAACACTGGAATCAGGTAAGTGGAGGATATTGTATGGAAGTATTATGTTACCTACAGTTATATCTAGGGATGGAACCATCCTCACTAGGGATGGAACCATCCTCACTAGGGATGGAACCTCAACTCACCATTCACAATACTGGGTTCACCATACGATTTTCTCACCACGTTTTTTTTTCTCCACAAAATGAGATTGCAGACAAATTAGGACTTTTATTTATTTTTCTAACACTACCTACAAAATACTGTATTTTATTAAAGGGTCGCTTATTCGTACCTCTTCATAACCAACGAAATGAGGAATTATTATTCTGTATTGTTTGTTTTTGTTGACATGGTTTCTATCAAGCTGTGACTCAGGGATGCCAGCTGAGGCCTTGAGAAGGATGGGCCACAGACAGATCGGCAGACAGGAAGACATACAGACCGACAGATAGGCAGACAGGAAGACATACAGACAGACAGACAGACAAATAGGCAGACAGACAGACAGACAGACAGACAGACAGGAAGACATACAGCCAGACATACAGCCAGACAGACACACACACATTTCCCAAGACACCAAAATGAATGCCATCACACTGCAGTTGACATAACAGCTCTTGGAACAGATCCAACTGTAACACAATGCTACTGTTGTTTGTCGTTGTAACTGGGATTGAATAATGTATTATACCTGTCTGTTATTTATGGAGGATGTCGATTATGTCCCCAAAACAATCCACAATAATAATATAATAAAATAAAACATTTGAGGTTGTTTCCCAGGACACAGGTTGAGCAGATTACTCCGGGAACATATATCACACTTTCAAGGAAAAATATCCATAGGAGGACGCTTTTCAGTCTAGGATTAGGTTTAACATCTGTCTGGGAAAAGCAGCCCTATATCTGTCTAGCTGTCGTCCGTGTCACACGGCATGTTCCTCTTTCATCAGTATATCATAAACAGGCGGATTGGGAGTGAAAGCGGCACTGTCACAGTGAAGAGTAGTCTGCTTGTCACCTCAGTCATTTGGATGGCTGCTCGACACATCTGTAACACCTACTCTACAACTACCTCATACCATATCTGTGCCTTGGAGGAGCAGGAGGGAGGGGAGGGGGAGGAGAGAGAGAGAGATAGATAGATAGTGAGAAGGGAGGAGGGAGAGAGGGAGGTAGGAGAGGGAGACAGAGGGAGGAGAGAAAGACAGAGGGAAAGAAGAGAGGAAAAAAAGAAGAAGAGAGAGAAAGAGAAAAGGAAGAGAGAGAAAACTGAGAGAGAGAAAGGAAAGGAAAAGAGAGAGAGAGGATGGAGAGAGAGAGGGGGGGGGGGGGGGAGGCGGTGAGAAATGCCTCGTTCAGAGACAGTTCCTAGTCTTGTCACAGTGTGTAAAGAGGCCCAGGGAATAGAAGGGAGGTGGATGGTGCCGGATTCCTCAGCCTCCAGCGCCCATCAATGTCACTCAAAGTCTGGCAGAACGAGGCGCTGGTGACACCCAGAGAGATCCCCAGCGTCTGGTTTGGGACCCCCCCCACACCCCCCCCCCCCCCCCCCCTCCCTCACCACCACCCCCTACCACCACTCTTCCCCACATCCCTCTCCGACACCACCACTGCTCCTCACTCCACTCCTCCCTCCCCTACCACCACAACCCCCTCCCTCCACCCCCTTCCCTGATCCACACTTTGCTTGCCTGGCCGGCTGTCCGACCAGGTGGAGGCTGAGTGGCTTGATGACACCTCGCCCCCGTGATGTCATCGCCTTCCCCTGCGCTTTCACTTTCACCTCACTTCCAGGCAGCAGAAAGCAGCCGTAATCATAGCAACAGCCACAGCTAGGCAGCTCTAAGGGTACTGCAGAGGGGGGGGGGGACAGAGACAGGGAGGTGGGGGCTGGAGGAGCAGAAGCCTATGATGTTCATTAGAACACCCACACATACACACATGTATGCTCGCACGCATGCATGCACAGCATATATGCCCATGGCAGTCATTAGGACATACCTGCCGCTTATGCCTTATTAAAGAGCCATTAGACCCTGGGAGCAGTTTTAGGCTTTGGAGAAGGAGAGATGGAGAAGCATGAAGCGGGGGATGAGAGCAGGGGGAATGGCCAGATTATTGCATTTCCTGGAGCTATTTTTCAATTAGCTTATTGATTCACCTCGGTCTCTGTGGCACACAACTAAGACACGGTATATGCCTTTGGTGTGCTTTTAACCCTTGTCCTGGGAGTATTACCGAACACTCACCGAAGATTAGAATGATTCCGCTATTCATTTCGGATCCCATCCATCAGAAACCCATCTGTCTAGAACCTGAGGTGTCACGAATGATGTTCTGTGACTGGGACATTGTTGAAGGGCACCGCGGTCGTGTGTTTGTGTTTGGGATACAGATTGGGTTTCCGTGAGGTGGCGTTCCTCCCATCCGGGTTCTAGGCCCCATCGCTAGTCAAACCCCGGCGAGCAACAGACATGCAGCGACAGAGGAAAATATTAGATTAGACACATGAGGTTTTCGGCGTTCTTTTGCTATTTGAGAAATCATTTCCCCTCGCGTCCCGGTGAAGTGCCTTTGAAGGTTAATGTTGTCACAGTCAAATCCGATTATTCCATCAGTCCCTGGCGTGAAGCGGAGAGGCGAACTGAACTGTAAGGTCCAGGTGGGACGGTAGACGGGATTATGTTGATGACCCTATCACCGTGCCAGGGCAGAAAGGCAGCAGCCAGCAGGAATGAGCTCTCGACCGCTCTCTCTTTGTTGCGTTTCTCGTTTTTCTCTCTATCTGTGGGCAGCAGCAGAAGCAGTTAATGCAGGAGAAGAGAGGAGAGAACAGGAGAGGAGAGGGGAAGAGAGGACAAGAGAGGAAAGGAGAGGAAAGGACAGGAGATGAGAGGAGAGGAGCGGGGACGGGGGGGCAGCTTTAACCTCATCAGCACAGAAACAAAAGCCCCATCAAAAGGATCCGAGGCGCCCAGACCAGCCGCTCCCTCTTATCTGAGCTCAGCAAAGTTCCCATCGATCGACCCGCAATTGTGCGTCCGTCAGCCCACCTGTCCAGCCCTTCCTCCTCCCCTCCCTCCTACTGCCCTCCACCCCACCACCCAAGGCCCCGGCATCGATCCAGCATGCCCTGCCTCCTGACCACTGATCAGTCTGCCTGATGCCTCTTGGTGTCTTGGTGAAGTGAATAAACTGGCTTATCGAGCAGGGGGCAGGAAACAGCAGGCAGGAAGCAGCAGGCCGGGCAGCACTGTAATGGCTGTACGTGGTCTAGCCAGGGAGATGGAGGATGGATGAGGCTAGACTGAGGGACGCTAGCAGTGGGATCTAGGGGAGGGGGTGCAGAGAGCCACGGGGTGGAAGATGGAGGTGGATGGATCACGGCCAGGGAGAGACTATGGGAGGCTGGCAGGAAGCACCAGGAGGAGCCCAGCTCTCAGTGGGACCTGGAGGGGGAATTACAAAGGGAACACATGGCCAGGGGGTTCGATTGATTGATTGATTGAAAACCTTTATTGTCCCCAATGGGGAAATTTTGTTGTCAAACAGCTCAGTTAGGGCAGAAAACATTCAATACAGAAAACAGAAAAACATTCAATAAAATACATAAAACAGTGGAGGCTCAATAAGTAAAAAGTTCCAAAAGTTCCAGCTCCAGGTCTCCCCCACCCTGCAGGGCCTGGTTGTAGAGTCGGAGTGCAGCTGGAACAAAGGACTGTCCAAATCTTTTTGTACTTTGACGGGGGAGAACAAATCTGTGGCTGAACTTGCTCCTCATCCCTGCCAGCTCGCAGTACATCGGGTGGGAGGGATTGGCCAGCATGGCCGCCAGTTTTTTCCCCATCCTCTGTTCTGCCACCACCTCTAGGCTGTCCAGCCCGGTCCCCACCACAGAGCTGGCCTTCTTCACCAGTTTGTTTAGCTTCGCAGCATCCCTGGCACAGCTGTTTCCACCCCAGCAGGCCACGGCGAAGAACAGAACGCTGGCAACCACCGACTGATAAAACATTTGCAGCAGCTTGTTGCAGACACCGAAAGACCTCAGCCTTCTCAGGAAAAACAGTCTGCTCTGCCCTTTCCTGAGAAGAGCCTCGGTGTTGTCAGTCCAGTCCAGTTTGTTATTAATTTGTACTCCCAGGTACCTGTAGGAGTCCACCCTCTCGACTTCCACCCCCTTGATGGTGATGGGGGCTGGGGTCCTTCTCTTCCTCCTAAAATCCACCACCAACTCCTTTGTTTTGCTGGTGTTAAGCAAAAGGAAGTTGGTGTCGCACCACTGCACGAAGCTCTCCACCAGGGCTTCGTCAGGTCTCTGTCTCATTGACAGGACATTTAATCTCCCATAAATTGCCGATGACGAGTTCTCGGATAAACACTAGAGCGTCATCTCATCCCTTTCAGGTGGGCGAAGCCGCGTTCGCTACTGCGGACACAGTGAATAATTGCTTCCATGAGGGTGCATAAATTAGCGGCGGTTTGCGGCAAATCCATATGAGAGTAGCAGGGGGCTTTGGCGGAGAATCAGTCCTCTTCAATCCCAGATTGAGTTTGAGCTTCGGGGGGAGATAGATTGATGAGGGAGACCAGGATAAAAGTATCATTTCCATTTTCATCACTGTCAATAAGCATCTAATTACAGGGGATCAAAAACATGGGGAAGAATTTGTTATTGTAATGACAGAGATTCAATGTGGACGTCCTGTTACAGCGTTCTGGATATCTCTATTGTGACAGGGCTGACCTTGTGAGATTATGTCTTCCCTCAAAACCAAGAAGTTATGGAACGAGGAAAATAACTGCCACATTACAAACATGTTTAGAGAATGAACTAAGCGCCATAAACTTTTATCAAACAGGACCTCAAAACCAAGAAGTTATGAAACGAGGAAAATAACTGCCACATTACAAACATGTTTAGAGAATGAACTAAACTAAACTATTATCAAACAGGAGTTGTGTCTCTATTGTCCTCAGTGAATCTATTTAAAAATGTAGTGGCAAACATGTGCATGACCTCCGAAATGTAAAATAGGTATGCAAAGGGCAACGATCGACCTTGACACTAGATTTTAGAAAGCGGTTTGTTTTCGACCGATCATTGAACGTTCTCTATCGTGTGATCTCCTTCCTCGAGCACAATCCATTTATCACAGCCATTTAGCTCAAATCTACATACTGGACTTTTCAATCTTTGTAAACAACCAGAATCAAAAGAATCAAACTCATAACTGCAGGTTATCTAACTATAACTCCCAGGTCAATCCAAGCTTTTCCTGATGATGCAAGCGTTAGCAGGACGTAAACAAACATTTATCCAATTCTGAAGCGTTCCGTTTGCTTTGGGATTGGAACCGATTTCAGTCCTCGCCTGTTTTCAGTCAATCGGTCTCAAGATAAAAAGAGCTTAAAAAGATTATCCCCCTGGCTTGCATGCCATTATCATTAATCAGTGCATATTGACTGCTCTGTCCTTTCTCGTTTCAAGTTCAGGCCTTTGTTAATCCACCGATGCAGCCCGGAAGACACACACACTACTCAGGGCGACTCGGAGCCGCATGAACCGGGTCTGACCTCGTGGGCCCAATCGATTCATACAAAGCCCCGGCCCTATCCACCAATCACAACAGACACACACGCTTACTGGACACACACACACACACACGTGCGTGCGTGCGCACACACACGACATTAGAGAGTGAGTGAGTGAAGCGGAAGAGAGAGAGATATCTCTGTGTGATGCATAACCAAACATTATCTACAGATAATGGCAGGCTCAGTCGTAGAACACGGTTTAGATGTTCTTGTTTGACAGGTGTAATGTTGTACAGCGTAGTTTCCCTGAGCTATTCCACATGATCCGTCCTGCAATCATAAAGCTCGTTGAATGCTTAAGATTAGATTGCATTCCATTACATTCAACTTTATTGTCATTGCACAGAGTACAAGTACTGAGACAACAAAATGTTGTTTGGCATCTAACCAGATACTGTAGACAGTGCCTGGTATTACAGCGTAAGGTATTACAGTGAATATAAATAAATGAATATAACAAGTGAATATACATGAGACGAATGTCAATATGATATGAACAGTTGAACAAGGGAAATAGGTAGCTCATCCATTTTGTTGCTAGGGAGCATACATTGGCGAGAAAGATGCTAGATAGCAATAGCAGATGGGGATTTCGCTGCAGCTTATAGCTTGGAGAGCCCCGCGCCGCCCCCGCCGATGTTTATCATCACGCCACCAGCGACGAGCAGCTCCCTGCGGGGCAGTTGGATCCCTGGGCCGCGGTGTTTTGGTGATCTCTTGGGGAAGCTGAAGGTTGTCGAACACACAGTTTGTGCATCGAGATTCAACATCCAGTCGTGTTTGCCGACTGTGTGAACTGTACTCAAGGCTGTACTGAGTGAACACACTTCGAACACTTAGAAAAATAATTGCTAAATTGCTGGTGAGACACGGGGCCTCACGTTGTGCATGCGTCGCCGTCTCAAGAAGCAATCATTCCATCATTATAGTCGTTAACAACACTTACTACTACCATTTCTGTGGGATTGAAGATAGAGGGAAATATTAGTGTGACATCAGAGCGTACAATGCGTGGGCAGCTGTCTGGATTTTAAAAACAACTTTTTAAAACGACCGTCTGGTGCGTTCCACCTGCAGCATGATATTGTATGACCATACAACACAAACCACTTATCCCATTACTCTCTGGTGCGTTGATGCTGATTATGACTCCCCAATCATTGTACTTGCACCACCTACTGTGATGTCCCAAGAGCTGCCGCAGAGCACAAGTGATGCTGTCAGTTGGCGTGTGTCTGACAAATCAGACGAGACACTGAGTTATATTTTCAATCTATGAACACTAAGTATTTGGACAGTGACACAATTTCCATAATTGTGGCTCTGTATGCCACCACAATGGATTTGGAATGAAACAATCAAGATGTAATTGAAGTGCATACTTTCAGCTTTAATTCAAGGGGTTGAACAGAAATATTGTATGAAATGTTTAGGAATTGCAACCATTTTTATACACAGTCCCTTATTTTCAGGAGCTCAAAAGTAATTGGACAAATTAACATAATCATAAATAAAATTTTCATTTTGAATACTTTGTTGAGAATCCTTTGCAGGCAATGACTGCCTGAAGTCTGGAACCCATGGACATCACCAAATGCTGGGTTTCCTCCTTTGTGATGCTTTGCCAGGCCTTTACTGCAGCAGTCTTCAGTTGTTGTTTGTTCGTGGGTCTTTCTGCCTTTAGTTTTGTCTTCAGTAAGTGAAATGCATGCTTGATTGGGTTGAGATCAGGTGATTGACTCTGGCCATTGCAGAATATTCCACTTCTTTGCCTTAAAAAAGTCCTGGGTTGCTTACGCAGTATGTTTTGGGTCATTGTCCATCTGTATTGTGAAGCACCATCCAATCAACTTAGCTGAATTTGTCAGAATCTGAGCAGGCAGAATATCCCTAAACACTTCAGAATTCATCTGTCTGCTTCTGTCTTCTGTCACATCATCAATAAACACTAGTGACCCAGGGCCATTGGAAGCCATGCATGTCCATGTCATCACACTGCCTCCACGTTTTTATACAGATGATGTGGTAAGCGTCGGATCATGAGCCGTTCCAAGCCTTCTCCATACTTTTTTCTTCCCATCCTTCTGGTACAGGTTGATCTTAGTTTCATCTGTCCAAAGAATGCTGTTCCAGAACAGGGCTGGCTTTTTTAGATGTTTTTTGTTAAAGTCTAATCTGGCCTTTCTATTCTTGAGGCTTATGAATGGCTTGCACCTTGTGGTGAACCCTCTGTATTTGCTTGTGTGAAGTCTTTCTTTTATGGTACACATGGATAATGATATGCCTACCTCCTGGAGACTGTTCTTCACTTGGCTGGATGTTGTGAAGGGGTTTTTCTTTACCATGTAAAGGATCCTGTGATCATCCACTACTCTTGTCTTCCATGGACGTCCAGACCTTTTTGTGGTGCCGAGCTCACCAGTGCGTTTTTTTTCTCAGAATGTACCAAACAGTTAATTTGGCCACTATATATGTTCCCCCTATCTCTCTGATGGATTTTTGTTTTGTTTTTACAGCCTAAAGATGGCCTGTTTCACTTGCATTGAGAGCTCCGTTGACTGCATGTTGTGCGTATACAGCAACAGCTTCCAAATGCAAATGCCACACTTGGAATCAACTCAGACCTTTTACCTGCTTAATTGATAAAGAAATAATGAAGGAATAGCCCACACTGGCCCATGAAACAGCTTTTGAGTCAATTGTCCAATTACTTTTGAAAAAGAGGGAGCTACATATTAAAGAGCTGTAATTCCTAAACCCTTCCTTCGATTTGGATGTGAATACCCTTACCCTAAAGCTGAGAGTCTGCACTTTAAGCCCATATTCATTATATGACTGTAACTTGAAGATGTTTTGGTAAACAGCTAAAATCACACAAATTCTGTCTGTGTCCAAATATATATGGACCTAACTGTATGTTGCTTCGATTGCGTATGGTACTTTGTTTACATAAAGGGCTGTGAGAACGCAAATCAGAGAAATAATTTATGCAACAATGTTGCAAACTCATCCACTTGCTCCGGGTCCTGATTCGGACTTTCATGTGAGAACATGACCTTACATTGTAGTGAGTGCATACATTTTTCAGTATATATGGTCTGAACAGGAATTGAACCAACAGCCTACTTGTTGTTCTATGCTCTACCATCTGAGCTACAGAGGACCACAGTGTGTGTCTGTGTAGACATGCATCAGTGGGCAGTAGCGCTATAAACCATTGCAGGATATAACAAATATCACCATGGAAACAATGAACTGTCAACTGACCTCAGTTAGCCAACGAGACAGTCTCTCTGACACAGGCCCCGTGAGCTTCTCTCACACCCACCCTTCAGCGACTGAAGAGAGGAGGAGGAGGTCGACGATGTGTGTGGGTGTGTGTGTGTGTGTGTGTGTGTGTGTGTGTGTGTGTGTGTGTGCAATGAGTCACGTTTCATCTGTAAATATGAGCTGAGCCTGATCAATAACCTAAAGCAAAGAGAGGCTTAAGGCTAAAGCATATTAACTCTAGACTGGTGGAATCACATCTAGACGCCTGGGGCTTGTCTGTGAATCATCTCCATAGGATTGTTGGTCAGGTCGCACGCGCCTCTGGCCTACCCACGTCTGTTATTGACTGTAACATTGTGCAAGGTACACGTGCGCTTCACAGGCTCGTCAAAATACGGAGAGAGAAAGATAATCTATGGAAATGGATCCACGACGCAATGTTTCTTCAATCGAAACAAATTGAGCAAGTTATGTATCTTCTGTAAGTGTGCGTAGACACGGACGACCCCTGTGGGTTTCATATGACGGTGGTTGATTATTTAGGTCTATTTAGAGGAATAACAATGAAAACAGTTTGTTTTGCAAGAACGTCAGTCAACACTTTGTTCTTAATGTGTGCACTGAATATAAGTAATGGAAGTAAGTACAAGTTTAAAAAAATAGGGTTAGGGTTAGACGCTTTAATCCAAAGCGATTTACATTTAGAGAATACAGGGACAGTTTCGCTGGAGTAACTTGGGGCTAAGTGCCTTACTCAAGGGCACACTAGTGGTGGTGACCTTCTGATCACTAGTCCAACTCACTATCCACTAGGCCAGGCCACCACTAGCACCAAGTAAAAGCAGTGTTTGTGTATGACTCACTCACACAAAACCGCACACACACACGCAGACACACACACACCCACCGATACAAACACACACAGAACACCACTCCATAACACTTTAACTTTCTATAACTTATTACCAATCTATGCAGATACTTCAATGCAACCCTGAAGCAGCTCAGCGCCCGCTGAGGATGCGGGCTGCCTTTCCTCTGCCTGTCTCGAACAGAGTCCCTGTGTGCACTCAAACACATTTGTACATGTCCTACTTTTCAGGTCTTTAACACGGTCCGATTTCCATAACACAGCCTCAACAGCTAGAGCCAAAAAACCAACCTGCCTCCACTCCCACAGCCACAGGACTCCTAATTCCCATCATTCTAATTGAAGCTGACAGACACAGCTAATTATGCAGAGATAATCTACTTCATCTTGACTAATTATGATTCCCATTAGCCTGCTGATAATACTCATTAAATTAACTTTTTCTTCAGGAGAAATCATAAATAAAAGGAGCCAGACGCCCCACTCATGTAGATCCCATGTTGTCTCTGTTGCTCCGGCGGTGTTGGGAGCTGTCGGCAAACACAATGGAAACACCATCTGATCCCTGATAGGTGTTGAGACTGAGAGAAAGAAGTGGGGGGGATTCGGATAATAATATTACAATTGTATCTTACGGATGTAGGAATCAATAGTGAATTCCTGTCATTTCTTTTAAACGAATCAGAGTGAATACCTTATTTTGAAACGAGCCAGATCCACTTATATTTACATTTACTTGGGCATTTAACAGATGCCTTTATCCAAAGCGACTTACAACAAATACATTTGTCTAAGTAAGTGAATCATCTATCCATCAGTCATCATAAGAAAAGTAAATACTGTGTATGCTAGGACCAGGGGCCATTGGCTGTCACAATGCTAGAAGAAGGAAGAATAACTTGTGTGTGTGTGGTGCTCTGTGTGACTGTGCTCGGTGAAATGCTCTCATAACACTACGAGGGTTTGGGGAAATGAGACGTTGGAAACCAAATCACATTTATTGTCCCAGAGTGAGAGACTTGGAGTAGTAGGCCCTAAACCCACAGATGGGATATCGATCTCTTTTGAAAAGCTGTATTTAACCCTGCGGTGGCAAGAAGCACATGATAGTGTTCACACGGTGTTCCTATGACAACACACACCGCAGGACCCGAAGGAGCTTTTGCTGCACCTCTGGGCATCGGGGGATAAAAAAAGTGAGAGAAGTTTGTCTCCTGGGAAACCGAAAGCATGTTGTTATAGAAGTAGAAAGAGGCTGTGAGCTTTATAATTCATGTTCCTTGAGGGGGCTGTATACTTTTTTTTCTGGTTGTGAGCTCTCATATTCAGCTGGGAGGTAGAGGCGGCGAGGGGGGCGTGTAACATGTGTAAACACAAACATCTATGGTCTATGTTTGTCAAGGATCACTCAGTGTTGGTGCCTGTTGAGCTATACATTCTGCATATTCTCTGTGTGTGTGTGTGTGTGTGTGTGTGTGTGTGTGTGTGTGTGTGTGTGTGTGTGTGTGTGTGTGTGTGTGTGTGTGTGTGTGTGTGTGCGCACGAGCAAAAACACATGCATCTATGGTTTATTATTCCATTCTTTACAGGAACAGAAAAGACAAAAGACAAGAACAAGAAAAGACAAGAAGAAAGACAAGAACGGTAACAATTCTAAACAAATATCCAGGCGTGTCAACTCTTCCTACTTGATGAATCAAGCTAGAGAGCAGATGTGTGTGTGTTGACAGTCTGTCTGAGAGCGCTGTAGAAAACACTTCCAGGTATGCAAAACGAGGAAAAACAAGCCACAGCCGAAACCATGGCAACAAAGTATTAAATGGAACAAAGGCGCAATTACCATGAATATGAATATGTTCTACCCATCTGAACTCAACGCTGACATTCCACGCAGTGACTAAAATGCCTCTTAGCTTTGGGCCACAAATAACAACAGCAAAATATCAGCAGTCTAATAGAAGTTTGATTATTGACCCATTTAAACTTCTACCATCCCAGCAGAAGGTTCTTGATTTAATTCAGCGTTGTAACATATATATATATATATATATATTTATATATATATATATATATATATAAATGTTTTTGTGCTCTGGGCCTTTCCAATTGTCCCTTGCATAAATTTAACCCCCTACCCCTTTGCTGTCTGTGCTGCAAATTGAAACGGGCACAGTGGTTCAATACAGGCTCATATCTGGACTCTGGAACTGAAAACAAGCCTGAAGCACTGTCTAATTTGAATAGAAATAAACATAATTTCATCTGCAATTATTCTCTCAGAGGCTTTCCATAGAGCGGCCCACAGTGTGTAATAGACCAACAGTATCCTCTCCTCTAGGAGTCATTCTGTACTAGGACAAACAATATCTCTCTATGTGCCCTAATAGCCCACCACCCTTTGGACAAATATTGTTTTGGCACAGGTACACTACAGGGCCCAAGTGTATCATCTATAATAAACATGAATTCTCAATGCATAGCCTACAACTACCCATAGGACTATTGGACTATAAAACAAGCAAATCCCTTGAATTTGGACCGAGGGAAAAGTACCCTCTTCACTGAGCAACAGTTTTAACAGTGCGACTACGGAGTATTTCAAATCCCATCACCTCGGAAATTAGAGGCTGTTAACAACTTTGTATCTCGTTGTGTCCGCGGTTTACGAGCTACACAATAACACTTTCACCGCAGCTGTCTCTTTTTACGCTGCCCTGTCAGAGTGGGCCACGGACCGGGCTTTATGTGCTGTAACTGTTGTTTGATGCCTGTCATACCACAATATCACTGAAGTCAACGAGGTCCCTCTACGCCTCTTCGCCGGCAGCATCGTTGGGTCATTGCTGCGGGGATTCTAACGAGGTCGTTAGCGGAGGCTTTTTAATGCGCATTGTTCGTTATCAGTTGGAGACAGACCGGGCCATTCATAAAGGTGTCAGCGGAGAGTTAATTCATTCGCTGATTATTTTTCCCTTTCTCCTCACTGCCGCATATTTGTGAAGTCGTTTTGTGTGGCACTCTGCCACGATGAAGAGAACTTTACGGCCTTCTTGAGAAGAGATGAGAGGCCCTAATGATCTGGCTGTGGGTGGGTTGTCTCTAAAGAGACAGAGAAGGAAATGGGAGTCACGCTGATGGAGCTTGTGTTGACCTTTCACCTCACACATTCTCTCTCTCTCTCTCTCTCTTCTTCACCTCCTTCACTCTATCATCGACTCTGTGGAGCTGTTTTCACTGCACTAATGGAGCTGTTTTCACTGATGGTCTTCTTGGATCCTGGAACCATCTTGGAAAAGTCCGGACTGATCCGATTATGACATCACAAAGAGGGTGGAGGAGATGAAACAGATAGGGACTGAAGACGGATATATGGTTGTTAGAATGTGTACTAAGTGACAAGAGGAAAGCAATGGTGTTTATCCAAACAGAATACTGCATGATGAGACCTACGGGGGCGATTCTACAAAAAATACGGGGGGGGGGGGCAATCTCCAATCTGGGGGGGACGATGGGAAATCTGAAAATTCTATCAAAAATAAATATTGCTGTGAATATTGGCTTACAACCTACATTAGGCATGATTTTCAGGCTCTTGTGCAGTAAGTAAGTAAGTAAGTAAGTAAAGCTTTATTTATATAGCGCCTTTCGTACATCAAATGCAACTCAAAGCGCTTTACAATAGAACATATACAACCAAAGATTACAAAACGAAGAAAAAAAGGGGGGGGGGGGGAACGAGACACAACAGCAGGGGAGGGGTGGGGGAAGGGAGGGGAGGGAGGGGTTACATCACCCTCTGTAGAACATCTTCTATCTAATCGGCGCACTGTGCTTAAATGCAATGCAAACAAAACAACACAGGACAGACAGTAGTGCAGACAGAACACAACAAACTGTAAGTAGCTGCCCTGTGCGGCGCCATATATGTCCACTGTAGAGAAGGGAGGGGGGGGTGGTGGCGGGGTGGCATGGGCGGGGGGAGGGAGGAGTGGGGGAGGGGTAGAGAGATAAGGCGGGGGAAAGTCTCGGGAGATGTTCTGGGTCAGTCCGACCCGTCTTTGTAGAGCAGCAATCAGTGTCGCCATGGCAGTGCCCAATCAGTGTCGCCATGGCAGTGCCCAATCAGTGTCGCCATGGCAGTGCCCAATCAGTGTCGCCATGGCAGTGCCCTAATACAGGTGGTATGACATGAAATGTGGTATGGAATATGGAATGGAATGCAGAGTCTGTATGTGTCCATTCAGTCATACCACCTGTATTAGGGCACAGAGCACTGCATGAGAGCTCATCTGCTTTGTATGGTTAGGACAACACATTTAGTATTTTGTTCTACTAAATAAAACAATATCACATAAACATTAATGATTCATATTTAATTTGGTTTATTTTCAATACAACCATTGCAGAGAAAGAGAGAATCTGTCTGTCTGTAGCTGTTTGGTTAGTGAAGACCCAGTCCTTAATTGGTCAGAATGACCAAATGATCTTTCAGCAGCAAAACAATGATAAATAAATGGATGCTCTACACTCCAACTCTAAGCTCTAGCTGTTTTGTTAATTAAGACCCAATTGGTAAAAATGACTGTGCAATGTGCATCTTTCAGGGGAAAAAAGGATGCTCCGCACTCCAACACTAGCTGTTTTGCTAGTCCCAGTCCTTAACTGACCAAAGTCTCTCTGACACCAGTGACACTTGTGTCACTGGCCCTCTCAGGCTGGCTCTGACCTGTGGTGGCAGGTCCATGGCTGCAATTTAGTTTTACTCTGACTGGTGGCAGATTAATGCAAAGCTATCTGTACAACTCATCAGCTTATTCTCAAACCTGCTGTACCTATCCCCCTTTTTCCCCCCAAAATTCTCCCTAAAAAAATAAGTACAAAACATTAAGTCAGTAGCCAACAATACGTCGATACGGGTGATCGACAGGCTAGTCTAGTCTCGGTAAAAATATCCGGGATCTAGCAACGTCGTCGTGCTTGCGCAAACAAACCCAGCAAACAAACGCTAGTATTAGCTAACTAGTAGCTAAAGTATCATTTTCCAAACCAAGTTAGTTACATTACAGTTTACATTTGTGTGCGTTTTTCGCTAGTCACCGCAAATGTGCAGTTAAATATAGTAGTGGAGCGGCTTAGCACAAGAATTGTGCACTTTTTGAAGAAAGCATGACATTTCTACCATAGTTAGTACATACCATAAGGTTTATTTTCAGATGTGGAGGGAAGTCAGATTTGACCCCAGAGGCCCGGGAGAGGTCAAATTCAAGATGGCCGCCAGTCCACCGTGTCTACTGTTAAAACATGCTTCATTTTGGAACCAAACAGAGTAGAAAAACACTTAAGGTGTCATTTCCAACTAAGTTAGGGATGCCCATTCATTTGGAGACACTTTTGAGATTGCCAGAATTCAAGAAAATGCAATTAGGTCAAAGTCAAGGTCAAATTACATTGAAATGACATGATTACATTAAACTTTGCTTCCATTTTGACACTATTGTTATGGTTAGTGTAGAGGAGTAGTACACACTATGCAGACATAGGCAGAAGACATGAGGGGATATAAGGGAGGACATGAGGGGATATAAGTGAGGACATGAGGGGATATAAGTGAGGACATGAGGGGATATAAGGGAGGACATGAGGGGATATAAGGGAGGACATGAGGGGATATAAGTGAGGACATGAGGGGATATAAGTGAGGACATGAGGGGATATAAGGGAAGACATGAGGGGATATAAGGGAGGACATGAGGGGATATAAGTGAGGACATGAGGGGATATAAGGGAAGACATTAGGGGATATAAGGGAAGACATGAGGGGATATAAGGGAGGACATGAGGGGATATAAGTGAGGACATGAGGGGATATAAGGGAGGACATGAGGGGATATAAGGGAGGACATGAGGGGATATAAGTGAGGACATGAGGGGATATAAGTGAGGACATGAGGGGATATAAGTGAGGACATGAGGGGATATAAGGGAAGACATGAGGGGATATAAGGGAGGACATGAGGGGATATAAGGGAGGACATGAGGGGATATAAGGGAAGACATGAGGGGATATAAGTGAGGACATGAGGGGATATAAGGGAGGACATGAGGGGATATAAGTGAGGACATGAGGGGATATAAGGGAAGACATTAGGGGATATAAGGGAAGACATGAGGGGATATAAGGGAGGACATGAGGGGATATAAGTGAGGACATGAGGGGATATAAGGGAGGACATGAGGGGATATAAGTGAGGACATGAGGGGATATAAGGGAGGACATGAGGGGATATAAGGGAGGACATGAGGGGATATAAGGGAGGACATGAGGGGATATAAGTGAGGACATGAGGGGATATAAGGGAAGACATGAGGGGAACAAAAGCACAGATCAGTGCACTTGAGTGCAACTTTGGCACACTTGCACCATCCAGTGCACCCTTTCTCACAGCGACAGCGGATTAATTCATGGCACGATTTTGATGCTTCAGGGAGAGTGTTCCAGAGTGGCTGCCACACAGTTCTTTCCTTTGTCCAGCCCCAGTCAGATGGCTCTGGCATCTCTGGATCCAGGACCAGTACCTGGTTCCAACAGTTGGCCTGGTAGCAAGTGCGCTTTATGTGCTCTTTGAGGGCTGCCTGGGTTGGAGGAATGTTCTCTAAAGTTCTGGACTTCTGTGTGAAGAGCTGTTTCCTGGCCTCATTCACCTCTGTGCTCTCACTGGTTCGGTCATACATCAGCACCACAAATCGTTCTAGCAGTAACTTTGATTCTTCACTGACCTCACTTGGCATGCACAGGAGTTCATGGAAAGCATCATTGACCTCTGTGAAAGACTTCCAAGTCTCCCAGGCAGTCTTCTTTCCTCGGCCAGCGAATGCAGAGACAGTGTCACACCCAGTGAAAGCGTGAAAGACTCTGGCTTTTCACTCTCGTGAAAGAGTCTGGCACTGTGTAGGATTCATTGTGGCAACCATTTGGTGAACAGCTATGTACCGCAAGCTTGACCCGACACCAAAGGCAACCCACAGCTCATCAGGAGCTATTTTGCTGAATGAAGCCACAGCTAGTACCACCACATCAGCATCAATGGTACATATGATCACCTTCTGACAACCTTTCTGCACAGCATCTGCCACATGCAGAAGTAAACGAGTGTCGCACTCGTCTAGCGAACATGGGGCAAGGCAGGCCAAGCATGACTCAGCAGGAGAGCAGAAGACTCCAGTTCCATCTGTTGCATACACACCTTGCCCTGTGCTAGAGGTAGATGAACAGCTTTGCATGACAGGAAAGAAAACAACTCGGTTTTGTTCTCATCGCATCGAAGGAATTCCTTCTAGTCCCTTTTCCTGCTGCCCTTTCCCCTCTTCTGTCTGGTTGAGGCTTCCAGGCTGGCAGGTAGGTATTACATCCCAGACAAGGTTGACGTGGGTGTTTTTCTGAAGTTGAGCAGAGATGTATGGTGCAAACACTGTTTCTCCATACTCTTGAAATGTTCTTGATGTGCTAGGATTTAGCATTTGAACCACAGCTGCACCATCGAGAATTACTGCATCAGCCACAGGCACACTCTTGTCTTCGAGCAGATCTGACTCCAGGCAGCGAAGTAGATCTGCTTTAACCCCAAATCCAAAGTTTTCCTCCAGTTGACAGAGCTGGTGGGGCTGGTTTTCATGGGAGAAGAAATGTTGGATGTCTCCAACTCGTGTTTGACAGGAGATGTACAGCCTTGAAAAGAGACCACAGTCACTCTTGTTAGGATGTTTTTTTCAAAGGTCCTATTGTCCTTTCTCCAGCACCAGCTGCTTATTTTCATGATGTTACATATCGTATCAGTTTTCCTGTTATAATAGGCACATTATCAGTATGGTACCCTACGAACACATACAACCCATTGTAATAGCAAGGGAATGAGGGAGTTACTGTCTGTCTGGGAAGGCGTCTGATGGCCTTGAAGCCATCAGCTATAGTGTGTACATACCATGAAGAGAAACGTGGTGTTGCTGATGCAGACAAAAAAGTCTGCTCCATTCAAAATCCCCTTTCCTCTGATCCAGTCTCTCTCTCTCTCTCTCTCTCTCTCTCTCTCTCTCTCTCTCTCTCTCTCTCTCTCTCTCTCTCTCTCTCTCTCTCTCTCTCTCTCTCTCTCTCTCTCTCTGTCAACAATAACAACATAACATCTTCTTTTAGATATTTTCAGCTCTTATGGTGTGCCAGGAGGTTACATATTTTGCAGCTAATGTGGAGCAGTCTCCCCACCCCTAATAAGTAGGACAGTTTTTGGTTTGGAGGTAAGTTATCAAATTCAGGGTTTATTTTGGGGAATTTAGGGTAGAACATATGATCTAAATGTGATCTAACACATTAATATTTTGTACAGACTAGGAGAATGTGCAGTTCTGTTTCAATCGCTCCCTGAGAGCAGGGTGAGCATACCTGCCCTGGGTTGCCAGGTCTGTCCGGGTTGCCAGGCCTGTCTGTGGCCACTGGTTTCTACTGCCAAACTGTGCTCACTGAGTCTGCCCATTGTTAATGTAACAGTCAATCTCTTTCTCTCTCTCTCTCTCTCTCTCTCTCTCTCTCTCTCTCTCTCTCTCTCTCTCTCTCTCTCTCTCTCTCTCTCTCTCTCTCTCTCTCTGTCCTTGCGGTCTACCTCTGTCCTGCTCTCACTCTCCTCTTCAAATGCAACAAATGAAATTCTCTCTGAGTAGAGCTAGCTAGCTAACCCCTTTATCTCTTCCTCCTATCTGTTCTTTCTTTCTCTCTCTCTTTCCTTCTCTCTCTCTATCTCTATCTTACTCAGTGATGTAATTATCCTGTAATTGACCTGCCGTGTCCTTCCTGTCACATTTGAGGAGCCACTTTGTCCTCTCCTTCTCCTGTTCCCCCATTTCCTCAGGCGTGGTTGTCTGCTGGACCGGAGCATTTGTATGGGAGCTGACACATGAGGAAGCCTGGGAAAGTGAGTTTTGCAGTTAGCCGAGGAGGAGCGTTCTATCTGCATGAGGAGACAGGAGGTTAATAACACACGTACCCCGCTGTGACAGAAGAGAAGAGAAAGACTATGTCGGATGAACCAGAAAGTGCTGATTGCTCACTTTCAGCCCGAGGAATATAAACAGAGAGTGGTGTGAATGTAATTAGCCCCCCCCCCCCCGCCCCACCCCACTATGATGTGTTTCATGCCGCTGTGCTTCATGTCGTCTGTGTAAGATATTACTGTTAAGGTTGCCCAGCGGACTGGATTACATTTCCAAAAGATATCTGGGAGAAATTGATAGAATGTGCGAGATGACTGCTTCTCTGAGAAATAAGAATGAATAATTGAATGGAGAGCTATCTGTTGCAACTCGAAAATTGTTCCTGTCTGCTTTGGCAAAATGAAATAATAAAACACATGTCAATGTCGATTTGAACGCTTCGCATCTTGTGTTCTCGTCCAGGAAGATACATAGCTACAGTGTTTCTTTTAGTCACGTTTCCCTCTCTCTGCAGAAGTTCGGAGACACCAGAGGGAGTTACTTATCAACAGGCGGGGAGTCGTTCCCTGCTCGGCATAATGAGGATCTATTTCAGGAACGTCAGGTGTTTTTTGGGGGTTCTGTAATGTGATGTAGCTATTCGCAGCTCGGAGTCTCGGATCACACCACCCCAGAAACAAGTGCACTGGGAATATAACATGAATACATTTTTAGGCCTAATTCAAAGTTACAAAGTCACAAAGCCAGCTTGTTTTGCAATGAAGTGCTGCAACTTATTCCGCACACAATCTGATGGTTTGAAAAATGACAGTTCAACTACAGTTTCAACTGCATTATTAAACACAGACACAGACACAAACACACACACATGCACAAACACCCCGCATAAATAGAGAGGATCCGTAGCACCGCAAGATTTGTTGCATTCTGTCATATGCCACTGAGAGGCAGTGGCACTTAAATAACACAGCCAGATTGGTTTGTGGGAGAAGCAAAGGCAAAACAAACACTGCCTTTTCTATCACTTAAAGGTCTGCCGGTAAAGCATGTGAAATAGCTGTGTGCCTGGGGGCACTAACACTGAAAGAATACAGAGGCAATATCCTCCCGAGGCTCCAAAACAGAGAGATGGAGAGGGATTGAGGAGAGCAGGATATCGTCAAGGGTTTATAGTGCAGAATTCAGATTGTCTTCCCTTCACCTGAGGTGTGCTCTCTTCCACTTCCCCCTGATGGAGAAAGGGGTGATTTAAAAGAGATGGGTTAGAGTTCGAGATGAGGTAGAAACTCTCTTCCACCCTTACTTCCACCAACCATATGGTTTTGAATTCATGCGGCGAAGCAAACAAGTGCACACTCTGAGGGAGGTTAAATAATCACTATTCAGGGACAGTGACTTTCATGGCCACCAACACAAAACACCCTGTCAAACACCCTGTTATCGACGCTGAGGAAAAGCCTTTGGATTTACAGTTTTTAAAATGGTGTACACATGATTGAAATGTGTTTAATCAACACAAATGACTCTCTTGAGTTATTGAATGTTTTAATGTTCAACCAAATGTGTGTTGATTAAACACGTCAATCACACAATTATGTACACAATTATTTGGATGTAAATCTTTCTCTACTCTACAGTGTTTACTCAACCTTGTTGGCTGATTGTAGTTGGTCGTTGCATAAGACTGAATTGGTCATGAATTCAAAATAACAAATATGAAATAACAATAGTCTGGAAGACTGTAGTCATCCATTTTCATATTCTTCCATTTCCATAAGCAAACAACAAACATGAGCTTCAGCGTTCCACTGATATATGAACTAAATCCTTTTTGCTTCTTGCTATGTTATGTTATGTTATGTTATGTTGTGAAAAAAGCATGCCTTAATCCAGGGGTGGGGAACCTCCGGCCTCCGGGCCATATAAGGCCCGCGAGACCGTTTGATCCGGCCTACGAGGCAATTAATAAAAATAAACAAAAGCAACATTAGAAATACAACATAAAAAAAAATCTCCAGCGAGCGATTATTTTTCCTACAAAACACGTTTTTATAATAAAAATAAAAATGTATGAAATAAAATAAAACAAATATGTTTATTGAACGTGACGTTCAGGGTCAGTGACGGACAGCTGTCTATCTGTCTGTGTCACGTTCATGGTCACGTGCGTAACGTGACCATGACGTAAAAAGATGACGTAAAAACTTACATCTTATGGAGAAGGAGACAAACTTTATTGGAAAAAATGAGGCCCATAGCGACTTTTATCTCCACGCCACAATGAAGTATATAAACTTCGGAACGGCAGCAATTCACACAACATTGACTGCTGACATGACGCGGAAGAACAAGCCCCCGGCAGGTAGAATGGACCGAAGGACCGTGATCTTTCTCTATTTACTTCTCTCGGGAGACATTCAGCTGAATCCCGGACCAGTCTCAACCAGGCAGGCCACACTTTTTTGCCGTGCCCAGGCAAATGGTACTAGCGAAGCCATTGACGGCACTGACGACAAACCGGTCAAACCGGTCCAACCGGCATCTGCAGCGGACTTCCCCACCCGACGACGACCCCCCCCCGCCCCTTCTCCACCCGGAGACTCCCTAACGAAACCGCTGAACAATGGGCGACCCCCCCCATCCCCCAATCCTCAACGTGAAGATGACCAGAATGGTGGTGACTATTTCCAAGTCAAAGACATGAACTCTCTATTTGGACACAGCAGTAAGGGCCTGCATATTGTTCACCTTAATGTGAACAGTCTTGTGCCTAAACTGGACCAAATCAGAGAAATGTTCCATGACAGCAAGGTTCACATTCTGAGCTTCTCTGAGACCAAGTTTGATGAATCAATCAAAGACCCAGAGATTGAAATAGTAAACTACACAGTCATCAGAAACGACAGGAACAGGTATGGGGGTGGTGTCTGCATGTACATTCACAACGATATTATCTTTAACACCCGGTGTGACCTGAATCGTGACAAATTAGAATCTGTTTGGGTTGAAATTATCTTTAACAAAGCAAAACCGGTGCTGGTTGGTACTATCTACAGACCTCCCAATCAGAATGATTTCTATGATATTCTTGAGGGGTGCTTGGATGACGCTGACTGTGTGGAAAAGATTCTTATTGGGGATTTGAACACGGACATGCTCAGAAATGAAGCATCCGTTTTCAAATCCTTCACTAGGTTTTCTGAATTGCACGGTCTCCGTCAACAAATTACCAAACCCACTAGGGTGTGTATTTCTACTCAAACCACCATAGATCTCATTCTAACATCGGATGAGTCCAAAATCTCCAAGAGTGGGGTTATTGTATGTGGGCTAAGTGATCATTACATGATCTTTTGCACTCGTAAAAAACATAAACCCAAGGCTGGCGGTCATAAAACTGTAACCACTAGATCCCTTAAATCCTATTCTAGTGAGGCCTTAAACCATAAACTGGAGAAACAAGACTGGTTAGATGAACTAAAATGCACACAGGTTGAAGAGGCATGGCTAGGTTTCAAAACCAAATTCCTAAATATTATTGACAGTATAGCCCCCATGGGAACCACCAGGGTTAAAGCCCGATCGGAACCATGGATGAATTCGGACATTCTAAATGCTATGAAAGTCAGAGACCTAAAATGCTCTGAAGTTCAAAAATGCAAATCAAAATTAGTAAAACACTTAAACGAAGATCACAAAACCCACTTTGAGAAAATTAAAAAACAATGCAACAAACTATCCAATCAGGTAATTACCATGACCAAATCTGCTAAGAAAGAATACCTCAATAACAAAATCGAAGAAAACTTAAACAAACCACGTGACCTGTGGAAGCTACTTAATAGCCAACTAGGTTGCAGTCAAAAACTCAAAACCAGGTCTACAAACATCAGCATAAAATCTGGAGATTCTCTCCTTACAGACAAGCTGGATGTGGCTAAGTGCTTAAACACTTTCTTTACAACCATAGCCACTAAATTAGTTAACAATCTACCACCCAACTCAGGGCGTTATGGTGTAGAGCACATCCGTGCGTTCTACAATAAACTGGGTGTACGCAAAGATGATTTTAAACTCGCCATGGTGTCAAACGATGAGGTGTTTAAAAAGCTGGGCGCTCTACACTCAGAAAAGGCCACGGGCCATGACAATATTCCAGCCAAATTTCTAAAAGACTCAGCTGCCTCCATTACCCCAATCATCACCCACATAATAAACCTCTCCATCAAACAGGGACACGTCCCCCTTGACTTTAAAATAGCAAGGGTAACCCCACTGTATAAAAAAGGAAGCAAATTAGACCCAGGCAACTACCGACCTGTTTCTATTCTTAATTCCATCTCGAAACTTATGGAAAAAATAGTTTATGAACAGGTTGATAGGTACCTTACCGAAAAAAATCTGATGTATGAATTTCAATCAGGATTCAGAACATCCCATTCCACTGACACATGCCTTCTCTATTTGAACGACCACATCAACCATGAGGTGGACTCGGGCAAGTACTGCGGCATGGTCATGCTGGACCTCCAGAAGGCCTTCGACACAGTAGATCACCACATATTGTTAGATAAACTGAAAGCAATTGGGTTCGATAGAACATCGGTGGGCTGGATGCAATCCTACTTAGAGGGGAGGGAACAGGTGGTTAGTGTGAACGGAACACTGTCCCCCCCCCCTCCCAGTGACCTGCGGCGTTCCACAAGGAAGCATATTGGGACCTTTACTGTTCCTAATATATGTGAATGACATGTCATCAGCATGTGATTGCAATTTGTTCCTGTTCGCGGATGACTCGGCTCTGCTGGTCTCTGACAGGGACATATTGCAGGTGGAAAAAGCGCTAAGCACTGAACTGAGTAGAATCTGCATCTGGCTAGCTGACAATAAACTATCAATACACCTAGGTAAAACTGAAACCATCCTATACGGATCCCCATCTAAACTCAGAAAGGCTGAACATTTTAAAATAAAAGTGGGTAACATTAATATCACAAGAAAAGAGGATATTACATACCTGGGCTCCATCTTAGAGGCAAATCTTTCCGGAGATAAAATGGCAGCAAAAGTAATCAAAAAAGTGAACCATAGAACTAGATTCTTGTACAGGATATCCTCACTTGTCAGTAAAAACACACTGAGGACCCTATCAGGAGCTCTCATTCAATGTCACTTCGACTATGCCGTAACATCATGGTACTATAGAACCACAAAGGCCCATAAAACAAGACTCCAGACAGCCCAAAATAAACTGGTTAGGCTTCTGCTAGGCCTCAACCCTAGGACACATCTAACCGCTGCTCATTTTTTGAGCCTTGATTGGCTACGAGTAGTTGACAGAGTGCAGCAGCTTGCACTGGGCCTGGTCTTCAAGATACGCTACACCACAAAGACACCCAAGTACCTGTCAACATACTTCCAAAAAGTGAACAACGTCCACACATACAACACCAGAGGAAGCTCCACGAACCACGTTCAACCGCGTTGCACCACAAACAAGGGGTTAAACTCGTTTGCAAACTATGCAGTAAAAATGTGGAACGCCCTTCCTATAATCTTAAAGGAGTGCAAAACACTGCCCACCTTCAAAACCACTCTCAAAAAACATTTACAGGAGGCTGCAATCCGTAACTGGACCCTCTAAATCAAAAATCAGATTAAAAGACCCGAACTACCCACTGTACATACTTTGTGTTTTGTCCCCCGCCCCCACCTGTGGTGTATGTCCCCACCTGTCCTACCCGCTGTACATACCTGATGTTTTGTTGTATTGTATATCTAGTATTGATGGATGTATTTTTATCTTGTAGATAGTAATAGTTATTTGTCTGTATTATCTTGTAGATAGTACTAGTTTTTTTTCTTTTCCTGTCTGTCTTACATGTAACGATGAATTGAAAATCAAGGACCCCAATTGAAATAAGCCAGTGGCTTTCTTGGGTTTTTATCCTTTTAGATGACCTTGTATGTAATATGTACTCTCATGTACCTACTTCTGCAAATCTTCTAATAAAGTTTTCAATCAATCAATCAAACGTAATGTGTCATTGCGTGATAATCTCCTGTCATCGCTTCATTCAGAAAGTAATCAGAATGCAAACATGGCTGTCAAGAAAAGAAAGGTAGATGCTTTCCAAGACAAATGGACAAACAATTATTTATTTGTTGAGGTAAAAGGCAAGCCAGTATGCCTTGTGTGTCGGGAGGCGCTCGCGGTTATGAAAAAGGCGAACCTCGAGCGTCATTACAACTCAAAACATGCTAACCTGGACAACTTGAAAGGACAAATACGCTTGGATAAAGTTAACGCTCTTCGTCGGAGTTTGGGTGCTCAACAAGCAGTCTTCACAAGACCACAATCTGACCGAGACAACGTTACGCATGCTAGTTTTGTGTTGAGTGAGCTAATCGCTAAGAAGCTGAGGCCGCATTCAGAAGGAGAATTTGTGAAGGAGTTAATTATTGCCGCGGCGGAGCTGCTCGCACCGGACAAAGTAAAATTGTTCCAAAGTGTCAGTTTGTCTCGAAGAACTGTCTCAAATCGGATTACTGACATGGCACAAGATATTGAGAAAACACTGAGGGACACCGCAAGAGATTTCCAGTTTTTCTCTCTGGCCTGCGATGAGACAACAGACATAACAAACACCGCCCAACTGGCCATTTTTGTGCGGGGGATTACAGCCGAGTTTCATACGAGGGAGGAGTTGCTGTCTTTGCAAGCCATGCATGGCACCACCAAAGGTGAGGATTTATTTGAGCAAGTTGTTTTGGCTATGAACAAATTCGAACTGCAGTTTGACAAGTTAAGTGGCCTGGCAACGGATGGAGCCCCAGCCATGGTTGGCGCGCAAAAGGGATTGACTGCATTGGTCAAAAAAGAAATGAGTCGTCTCAGTCTCGAACCAAGTGAGTTAGTTGTATGCCACTGTATCATACACCAAGAGAATCTGTGTGCACAGTCCCTGAAGTTCAACAATGTGATGACAACTGTTGTTTCCACCATAAATGTCATCAAAAGCAGAGGGCTGAACAGCCGCCAGTTCAAAGAGCTACTGAGTGAACTAGAGTCAGAGTACGGAGATCTGGTTTACCACTGTGAGGTGCGCTGGCTGAGTCGCGGAAATATGCTCACACGGTTTTACTCACTCAGAGAAGAAGTGAAACAGTTCATGGAGATGAAGGGGAAACCTGTCATAGAACTCAGTGATAGCAAGTGGCTGTGTGATTTGGGCTTCATGGTGGACCAAGTACCTGTCAGAGCTGAACGTCAAGCTCCAAGGTCCCAACCAGCTTCTCAGCTCTCTATAATCAAATGTGAAGTCATTTGAAGCTAAACTAAAGCTGTGGCAAGTGCAACTGGAAAGGGGAAACACTGTCCACTTTCCCACTCTGCAAGAGTGGAAGCCTGTTGTGACATCTGAATATGCTGCTGAGTGTGCAAAACTCCTCCAGGCATTTGGAGAGAGGTTCCAGGACGTGAAAAGTAAGCAAAGGGAACTGAACATATTTGCCACGCCATTTAATGTGGAACCAGCTGATGTGCCTGACAACCTACAACTCTAAATCATTGAGCTGCAAAGCAATGACGAGCTCAAAGCTAGGTACAACAACCTCCCTCTGCTGGACTTCTACAAACTGTATGTACGTGCTGAGGATTTTCCCATTCTGAGGAGACATGCACTGAAGTTTGCGTCAGTGTTTGGGACCACCTACTGCTGTGAGCAGTTCTTTTCAAAACGGACTCTTGCAAAGACTCGGTTCCGCTCAAGACTGACTGACCCAAACCTGCAAAACCAGCTGCGAGTAGCATCATCATCATTACCAGCTGACACCAAACGCCTGGCCGAAGAGAAACAGTTCCAGCCATCGCATTAGGTAATAATATACATATATATAATGTAGGAAGTACATTTGCCTCCAACAAAACCACAAAGACGCCACACTGCACATTTCCATATCGCTTCACCATCCTCGTCGTTCGCAAACATCGTGACAACAAACCTATAGATAAACCTAAGATAATATCATTAAGATTACAATCGATTTCTTTTTTTGGCAAAGATGAATCAATTTCATCCAATCTTCGTGGATTCGCCAATTATTGGCCCCAGTCTGCTGGTGTTCATTAATTAGGAGCTAGCGATGTGATTTATCAGCCTATTACTCTGAGAGCCGGCCCTGGCATTCTTCTAGGAGGGACACACACCACTCCCCAGGCTTTCTGAGAGAGAGAGAGAGAGAGAGAGAGAGAGAGAGAGAGAGAGAGAGAGAGAGAGAGAGAGAGAGAGAGAGAGGGTGGCACATCCCCTCGTCCTCGGCTATAATGGGTCTGTTAAACGCTTGGGCCTCGGCCAGCATCGACAGTGCAGAGATTGATGCCCGCGGCCGCCTGCTTGGACCCGATAGGGAGCCTGGGAGCTGTGACAGACCCACTCTAGAGGCTGCTGCCCTGGACCACCGACACACACGCACGCACACACACACACACACACACACACACAAACACACACACACACACACCACTCTAGAGGCTGCTGCCCTGGACCACCGACACACACGCACGCACGCACACACACACACGCACACAGACACTCACACACACACACGCACGCACGCACGCACACACACACACGCACGCACGCACGCACGCACTCACACACACACACACACACACACACACACACACACACACACACACACACACATGGGCCGGCCAGGGGTTCTGTCTGTCTGTCTCTCTGTTTGTCTGCCCTGCACTCACTCCCATTGAAGGACTTGTTTCCACTGACCGTCTTCTTTGATTCTCTATCCATCCTGGAGAAGTCTGGGCTGGTCCGATTATAGCATCACAAAGAGGGTGGAGGAGATTCAATTGACGGGGGACTGAAGACGGATGTCTGGCCGTTAGAATGTGTACTTGGGAGACAAGAGGAAAACAATGGTGTTTATCCAAACAGAATACTTGTACTACTGCTTGATGAGCCCTGGGTTCAACAAGTAGAAATCTCTCTCTCTCTCTCTCTCTCTCTCTCTCTCTCTCTCTCTCTCTCTCTCTCTCTCTCTCTTTCCTTACAATCTATCTCTGTCTCTGTCCCCCCTGCTTAATTTATTTCTCATCTCTTTTTCTTTCTTCTCTCTCCCCCTCCCCCCTCTCTCTCTCTCTCCCACTCCTTTTCTGGTCCACCTCCGCTTTTCCCAGTGATTCTGAACCCTTCTCCTCCCACTAGGATCCATCAGGCACTCATTCGCCTACACACACAACTGCTCTTGGTGCCACCACACACGGTCCAAGGCCTCAGGTTCAGCCCCCGATGTTTAGGCGTGAAGAAAGGCTGAAATACTCAAGCCAAAGGTCAAGGTTCTCGACATGTGTCTTCACTGCTCCCTCACTCACACACACACACACACACACACACACACAGTATGGCGACGCTACAATAACTCGCCCTCTATCAACATCGGTCTTGGGCGAGTGTTGGGCTTTTCTCCCTGAGGGTTACGCTTTGGATTGAGGGCGGAGGAACTGATCCTAGATCTGTGCCCGAGAGCAACTTCACCTTGGGGCTCTGGCTGCGTGAGATAGAAGAGTCACTTCCGTTATCTCCTGGCGTAGATTGAAGACCCATCTCTTCAGGCTCCATCTTAACTGTCCCTTCTAAAGACCTCCTCATCTCCACTACCCCATGTACTGGTTTCTCTACTGTAAATAAAATAAATACATTTTAAAAGTAATTCTTCTTTCTTCTACCATTTTGATTGCCAGTGGCCCCTGGTCCTAGCATAGATTACTTTTTCATACAATGACTGGGTGAGAGATTATTCACTTACTTAATCAAATGTATTTGTTGTAAGTCGCTTTGGATAAAGGCGTCTGCTAAATGTCAAAAATGTAAAAATGTAATGCAGAGTGGTGACCCACAAACACACAGCAGGAAGCTATCAACTGCTGACAATAGGACACCTCCAAGGGAGCTCTTTGTCATTTTCATTGCAGTATCATTTTGGCAGGAAGGAAAATGCCCCGGATGTTGTTGTTTTTTGCGGGGAAAGCATACAATAATTATTTAACGCCTTCTCTAAAATCTCTGAAATGCATTTCAATCAGGCACTCGGTCGCCTACGCACACAGCTGCTCCTGGTGCCACTATTCACGGGCTAGGGCCTCAGGTTCAGCCCCCGGTGTTAAAAAAATGCTTGCTTGGGAATGTCAAATGGAAAGGAAGGCTGTGCCAAAGCACACTTTCGTATGATGGCGCTTAGATACAGTAGGAATAATTGTTCAGAATGTTTAATGGAAAATAAATAAAACTAAATAATAAACTAAACTCTGACACTGCCAGAGCTGGGCTTGGCAAATCAAACGTATTAGCGTACATATGCAAAGAACAACTCGAGTGCTATTATTTTCAATTAGAACCGACACGTGTTCGCTTGCAGAGAACACTTTTGAGTGTGAGCTATCCTCTTGCCATTAATTTGCATGTCCTCTTTTCATGCGACAAAAAGCATTACGGGTTACTCATGCGTAGATTGAAAACCAACCTAGCACAGAGCATTGAACAGCAATCTACAGGAGGCCTGTGGTTAAACAACATCTCAAGCAGCATATTGTAAACGCATTATGTCAATCCAATACTTTAATACCGTAAGGAAATCACACAGCCTAATCATGTGCAGCTTGTTAAAAAACAGTTCCTCTCCTTTCAGCGTGATTCACAGGATCACAGACTCCGGTAGACCCCCCCCCCCCTGCTGTGACAACCTGAACACCACCCAGTCTAGTTCATTAATGAGCATCTGACGCTAACCACTTTTTTCCATCAAATGGTCCTTGCCATACATGAGTGGTCCACGTTTGATGCAGGTAATGTGGACTAATGTAGGTGGATGCCCTGCAGTGTTGTCTACTGCCTAGTCCATATCTGGACTTCCTGTCTAGGTCCATGAATCATCCCGAGACCTGGGGGGGCTTATGGATGCGAGTGGAACAGAATATTCAGATAGAAATGTATTGTTGAATAGACTTGACCTATGGAAGCCATTAAATGTACACACCTTCAGACGATTCAGACACTTACACAAGACAATTAAGCGGCATGCTAGGCGTAGGAAATCATACTTGACATTAACAGGTTAATACTCTGTGACGCATTTGAGATTTCACTTAACAGGCATGATGCACACTAGAGAGGGAGATGCAGAGAGAGATAGGGAGGGAATGAGAGATGGGGGGAGGAAATGAGAGAGAGATGGATGGGGAGAGAGAGAGAGGGAAGGAGGGAAAGAGAGGGGGAGAGAGAGGGGAGGGAGTACTGCAGGTAATTATGCTGCATCCTCTTGTAATTTGTAGGGCAATGTCCCTCCCCTTTGTTCTCTAATCAAAAGTCTGTGAGAGCAGACAACCACCTTTATTTCACATGAATCATTGAACACTATGAGCCGGGGCTGGTGGGAGCAGGGCATATTAAAACACAAACAGTGGAAAGACTCAGATGGGAGAGGAAAATATCTAGCAGCAGTAACAGGTCCCTTCTGGAGACCACTCTCCACCACACAGGGAGGAGGGGGCGATGGGGGGGGGGGGGGGGGGGGAAGGAAGGAGGGAGAGAGAGAGAAAGGAAGGTTGAAAGGAATGAGCGAGAGAGAGAGAGAGAGAGAGAGAGAGAGAGAGAGAGAGAGAGAGAGAGAGAGAGAGAGAGAGAAGGAAGGTTGAAAGGAATGAGCGAGACAGAGAGAGAGAAAGGAAGGTAGGTTGAAAGAAATGAGCAAGAGAGAGAGAGAAAGGAAGGAAGGTTGAAAGGAATGAGAGAGAGAGAGAGAGAGAGATTAAGAAAGAAGTGAAGCACAGAAGAAAGGAAGAAAGAAAGAAGAAGATGGAGAAGGGAAAATGTGACTTTTATTATTTTAACCAGGTAAGTTATCTTGTTGAGAACATGATCTATTTCACAATAACATCCTGGCCTAGATGGTGCATTAGGCCAGCAATAGGACACACATAGAGAGCACATGTACGTGTGCATGCGTGTTTGTCTGTGTGCATGCATGTGTGCGTGCACATGCGCGTGTGTGTTTCTCTGCTTAGATGGTGTCTCTGTTTAGTGTCTCTGCATCGGTGAGTGATGGCGGCAAGCAGCACTAGTATCAGTGTCAGGTTTCACCAGGATAAACCTGGATAGAGAGCTCCTTCTGCAGAGATAAGGACATTCCCTGCACTGATCTCAGGAGACAGGAGCATGGCTACCTTAAGCCTGGGAGAATGGCTCCTCTTCATACTATTGGCCTGCAGCTGAGTGGTGAGATGAACTGTTGTGGGTGCCATTTTCAGCATTGGAATACCACAGACATACCTCTGTGTGTGTGTGTGTGTGTGTGTGTGTGTGTGTGTGTGTATTTGATGATATGCTGGCGTTCATAATGAATGTGTAGATCAACACACACAAAAAAAAAAGAAGGTTCTAGTGAGTTCCAAAGGAAATGCCAGGGGGCTCATTTATAAAAAAAAGTACTTGAACGTCATCTTTGACTTTCACGTAAGCACATTTTTCTAAAAGGACATAACCATTATTTATAAAACGAGCTGCGCTTGTTTAAAATTGCGTACGTGCTTCCTTCTATAAATACCAACACAGGTAAAATGAACGCAGGTGAATGAGGTTTGTATTAACGCCCTGTGATAGCGGCTCAATTATAGCGGCTGAATTAAGCCAAGTGCTATAGGATAGTCTGGAAGCGGGGGAGGGCAGAGACGGGTGGCTTCTCGGTAAGTTGCATTTGTAACGTTTGATCATGACAACTAACCAGGCAAATGCTTATACTCAGTACTCAAGTTGTAAAAGAAAATCAGGGGAGGTGGTGGTTTTTATCATATGAGGACAGTTTTAGCATCCCCTCAGCGTCAGTGACTTCAGTGTCAGTAACTTGGTAAACATGTCATTGCATGTGTGCGTGCCCCCTCGCACCTTGAAATAGCAGTAATACCACGTTCATTGATAAAATGACATAAAGTATGGAAAGAGGGGATGGCAGTTTTAGAAGGGGGACGATTTTGACTGTTTTTATTTCAGGGGGGATGCCATCCCCCCTCATCCCCCCTCAACTTGAGTGCTGCTTATACTGTAATAACATAATGGTCTTATGCTTATCAGGTGACATTGAAAACATGGCTGCGAACTCCCTTTGCGAACTCCCAGACACCGGAGAAAATCCAGTATAATTTAGCGCGTGGCCGGGCAAGGTCCGTTGTGGAACGCACTAGGCATGTTGAAGGGGAGATAGACAGCTCCGGAGGGATATAAAGAAAGACTGAAATACAATCATAAACATCAGTCTTGAATTAAACAAATTTTCTCGGCTGATAACAACATCGTTAATTTTATTTCGAGCCACTTGCATTAATTACAGTAGGCAGTGCGGCTATTGACCTTGCGTACGCACATTACCTACTGGTTATGCAGAGTTATTACAGGCATGTGTTGTAATAACTCTGCATAACCAGTAGGTAATGTGCGTACGCAAGGTCAATACCCGACGTAGAGCTACGACCGTTTCCATTGACTAACGTTGAAATTGTATAAATCACTACGTTGACGTGGTTTTCTACGTACGACGCGGGTAAGATCAAATTTGATCCAAAGTACTTTCTATAAATGAGGCCCCAGGAGTGCCCAGAGTTCTACATGGAACCCAACGAGTTCTACATGGAACCCAAGGAGTTCTACATAGAACCCAAGGAATTCTGCATGGAACCCAAGGAGTTCTTTCTTCAAAGGGTTTCCCTACAGGAACAAATGAAGAACACTTTTTTTTGTCTCCTAGGAGTGGAAAGTAAACTGTGTGTCACCAGTGTGTGACTGAAGACATCTAGAAGTTGCATTGACACCTCCTGTTATGACTCCTGTAGGAGGCTAGCTTCAGACGCTGTGTGCCAGAAAAAGTGATTGAGCAGGAAGGTTTTTGGAGACAAGCTGTACTAATCTAGTGCCTAAGACTGAGCGGTTGATATGTGGTGCTCCTGACAAGCCACATCTACCTTTCATTACATTCTGTTAGTCCTTTGAAGCGGGGAGACATTAGTGGAGGAGACAGATTATTCCGCAGAAAATCAGTGAACGAAATGAGTGGCAGCAGGTGCACACAAACGCAACACACATGACATGTACACGTGCACACACACACACACACATGCACACACATGCACGTACACACATGTATGCACACACACACACGCACATACACACATGCACGCTCCCACTGACACACACACGCGCACACAAAACCCCCAAATTGCCAACTCAACCCTCCATCCTGACCCCCACCCCCCCACACAAAGACACCCTCATTGTTAAACACAGATCTGGGAGACACACATCCTCCATGTATGCAGCAGGCCTAGGTTATCCTCTCTGATAGGTAATTCTGTTTCTGTTTGTTAGAAAGACAGGAGGGAAAGGTAAAAAAAAAGAGAGAGAGAGAGTGAGAGTGTAAATCTAACAATTGGTACAGAACAGCCCTCTGGCGGAGCCTCCAGGATCAAATCCAATTCTGGTAAGATCCACATTAAGCCCTGTCACTCACAGCGCTGTCCTTGAAGGAGAGTGGAATGTTGATGCGACCGGCCGGGGAGTGTCTCCCAAGAGCTGGGATGAAGCCTCGAACACACACACACACACACACACGTATGTGCACGTGCACACACCCCCCGCGCACCACCCCCGGGCCGCCCTCCACACCCCCGCACCTAAGCTGCACCGCAGCCAATCAAAAACACCAGGAGCACAACATGCTTCACTGAGCAGGCTGCCGCACGGCAAGTCCTACACACACAGAAACACACACACACACACACACACACACACAGAAACACATACACACACAGACAGACACACACACACATTCACACACACACACACACACACACACGCGCACATGCACACACACACAGAAATATATTCTGTGTAAATAGCAAAGGGCTCCTGTTACTTTGATGCCTGTGTATAGAGGCAGCATAAGATAGTCTATTTACTTGTGCACTGGACTTTGCTAATTACCTCAACTATCCAAGTCATTATCTCACTAGCTCACTTCAAAGACCATCACTATGAGGCGGGGTCCACCAGCTTCCGCTACAGTCTATATGGTCACATTCACAGATAATTGGATTATAACCATAGGGCTTTTGACGGGGTGACATGTAAGGAGCCCCTGCAGGTTAAATACGCACACACACACACACACACACACACACACACACACACACACACACACAAAGAGCTCCATTGTCCAAAGCCCTCTTTGTCTAGGGATCTTAGGCTAAGTTGTAAGGCTGTGTGTGGATGGCTACCATAATGAAAGGAGAGATCAGGGTGTCTCTGTGATGTCCCATTAGATCATTGATTAGGTGGAGGTGGGTGTGTGTGTGTGTGTGTGTGTGTGTGTGTGTGTGTGTGCGTGTGTGAGTGTGTGTGTGTGTGTGTGTGTGTGTGTGTGTGTGTGCATGTGTGAGTGTGTGAGTGTGTGTGTGTGTGTGTGTGTGTGTGTGCGTGCGTGCGTGAATGCGCGCGCGAGTGTGTGTGTGTGTGTGTGTGTGTGTGTGTGAGGGAGTCAGGTCGGCTCCTCCACTCCTTTCATCCTGTTAACATTAGCCGTCTCATCTCTAAACACAGTGGACCATATCGATAGAAGGTATTAGTCGGATTGAAGCATGTGCTGTCAGCTGTGTGCGCACATGTGTGCGTGCATGCATGTGTGTGTGTGTGTGTTTGTGCGTGTGTGTGTGTATGTTTATACGTCCATGCATAGGTGTGTGTGTTTTTTACCGACCTGTCAATAAATCTTTGCTCTGATGTTACATTTACATTTACATTTTGGGCGTTTAGCAGATGCCTTTATCCAAAGCGACAAATACATTAAATGTTACATTTTGTTTAAGTAAGTGAGTCATCTATACATCAGTCATCATAAGGAAAAGTAATCTATGCTAGGACCAGGGACCATTGGCAGTCGTAATGCTGGAAGAAGGACAAATCGTGACGTTAGAATTATAAGGTTCTATCTCCATTTTTGTCAAAATGTTGTTTTTTTCATAATCTGATCCATTAGGTGTTTACTAATGCCTGTGTGGTGTTATTTTTTAAATGTTGACATTTTTGAGTTAGTAATTCATAAAATACAAAGGTTCCATCTCACAGAACATAATGGAATGTAAAAACTTTGACGCTCAATATCTCTGAACTGCCCTAAACGGAGATAGAACCTTATAATTCTAAGCTCACGAAATTACTTTGTATTTATTTATTTACAGTAGAAAAACTGTACACTGGGGTAGTTAGTTCGTTTTTATTTGACAATCAAGAAATGGACATGAAAAGGTATTATCAATGCCATATGTCATACACTTCCATGGGCTGTCTTGGAATGAGCACACAATAAAATCCTAGGATTTATTTCCGTTGTGATTCTCTGGAGTTGTATGTGTGTACTTGTGTGTGGGGGGGGAGGGGGTGTTGAGGGTAAGAGAGGAGGGGGGGGTAGGGAGTTGGAGTGTAGGAAAGGAGGGGAGGGTAGGGAGTTGGAGGGGAGGAAAGGAGGGGAGGAAAGGAGGGGAGGGGAGGGTTGGGAGTTGGAGGGGAGGAAAGGAGGGTAGGGTTGGGAGTTGGAGGGGAGGAAGGGGGAGGGTTGGGAGTTGGAGGGTAGGAAAGGAGGGGAGGGTAGGGAGTTGGAGGGGAGGAAAGGAGGGGAGGGTAGGGAGTTGGAGGGGAGGAAAGGAGGGGAGGGTTGGGAGTTGGAGGGGAGGAAGGGGGGAGGAGGGGCAGGATGGCAGGTCATGCAGGGTTTACAGGCGCATCTCTATTCTAACATATTGGTCGCAAGCTGTTTCTTTACTGCTTTTTAAAAACTGCTCTCCGATTCGAGGAGCTTTAAGGAGATAGGAAGTTTGTTCCATTCTATAGTGGAAGTGAATAGAAATGTGTTTTTGCCCATGACTGTTTTACATTTAGGGACAACAAGGTCTGTGGAGCTACCTCTGTTTGCATAGCCATGAATGTTTCTGAAACACACAAATGTATCAAATATATTCTGGGGAACTTCCTTGTGCACAATTTTAGGAGTGAGTCCCAATTTAAGTTGAACAACTCTTCTAGTGGAGATGAAGAGGTCTTTAGGAGGGACAGTTAGCCTGAAGAGATGGGTCTTCAATCTACAGCGGAAGATAGGTAGAAAAAGTAAGTAAGTAATAAGTAATCTATGCTAGGAGGACCATGCTAATTTTTACAGTAGAGAAACTTTACAGGGGGGTAGTGGGGACGAAGAGGTGTTCAGAGAGATACCTGATCAGGTTGTTTCACCCTGTTATGAATGGTTCATTTTCTTGCAGCAGTTTCCAACAGTGCCACATAGAAATGTATGACAGCACAAAATTGTCCAAAAAGACAATTTGTGCATGTGCAATTTAAATTCCTTTGAAGTTGTTTGTTTTGGGCCTACCTTGGAAACAGACTATTTCTAATTCTCCTCTGTGGAATGTGTAAATGTGCTGCATAAATATGTATCTACCTAGGGCCTCTCCTATCCGGCCTGGTGTTTTCAACATAGCCACTGGAGAATGGGCCTATGGGGGGAGAGAATGCAGAATATTTTCATGTTCTCAGATGAAAGTTGGACTGTTTGCGTAATGTTTATGTAAGAGCTGGGATTTAAAATATGCTTTCATTATCACTCACCCCTAATGGCCCCATCTTCATGCCACAAATAGGACTCTCCTTGTTGTGCTTTGCATTTCAGGCACAGCCTGACGTGTGTGTGTGTGTGTGTGTGTGTCTGTGTGTATGTGTGTGTCTGTCTGTATGTGTTTGCGTGTGCGTGTGTGTGTGTGTGTGTGTGTGTGTGTGTGTGTGTGTGCACATGGCTGTCTGCCTGCCTGCATATAAGTGTGTATGCATAAGCTATGAAGCCCACTGACATTTCCTCCTCAAGCCATGTGCAGGTGACACGTGTGTGCGGGGGGATATTATGCATTGGTTCATTGTCATCATCTTTCCAGTTGTCACTGTGGGTCTCACCAGCTGGCAGCTTTCAGGGCTGCACCCTCACATGACCTCTGCCATGCTCTGCAGCCTGCGGCGCTCCACCGCCCTGCGCCACGCTAATTAGCGCCCCTCAACTCTGTCAAAGTCATCTGACGACACTGATACAGGAGATTGATATTCACGCTCGACTCGCCGTCCTCTCAACCTGACTGCGGTGTTTACGTCCCCGCACAATTAGTGTCTGATTGTGGAGAGGAGACGGAGGAGACTGTGTGCAACCTGATGTTTAGAGGCTACATTGCCTACATTAGTGCCCATTTCAAAAGATGGGAAATGGCTATTATCGAGGCAGAGTGAAGCTACCTCTCATTTCACATTGTTATTACCATAGAATTGGCTGGCTGTCTTCTCTCTAAACTTGTGGAATGCAATCAATTTTGCGAGGATTGGTTTGATGAAATGTATATTTCATATTACTGTGGTAGGTAGGCTTGTGTGATAGTTGTCACCTTTATCGGCGTCTATGCCTGTAGCTACAACGGTCAGAGTTTAAACCCCAACTTTTATTTAGGTTATAGTTGGTTCATTAATTGGAGTAATTTCTTATAGTTGCATCAGCATTAGCCATCTGACAGCATGACTGGTGTGAATGATAATGCACACCTGGCGACAAGGAACCAAGCTGATTCTCAGATGAAGCCTTGTCTACAGATCTGTGTCTTGACCAGCAGCATTCAGCTGTGTGTATAAGGGGAGTACATTTCTATGGAGCCACAGCGCCCCCTCGTGGACAGTCAGAGACTGACAGCCCTTGTGAATAAAAGATGAAACAATTTTTCTAAATTGTCTAGTGAGAATTTCAACGGTTAAAGATAGAGAATACTAAAGGAAACAACGGTTTTATTGAACAGTTTTATTGAACGGATTTCAAATCCTTGTAATTTTATTATCTGTGTATTGATAAAAATAAAAAAAGGAAAAAGTCCCAGCAATAGTTTGTATGAACTGATGAAAAAAAAAGAAAACAAATTCTAAGTATAAAATAAAGTATCCAAAACTACCCAATGCTACCCAGAAAAAATAAAATGAATGTAATGAAGTCTACAGCTAAATTTATTAAATTACCAGTAGTGACTCAAAGTCAACCAAAAGGATCCACCATAAAATGTGCCAATTACCAAGATCAAAGTTGTTCCTCAAAGTATAAAGTAATGTAAATACTTCACAATAAATTAAAACAGGCACATCTTCCTACATCTACAGTAAAAAT